>NC_034009.1:26666670-26966670 GCF_000346465.2 Prunus persica
TATACATATATAATATATAAATACATATAGATATATACACATATATTATTATTATAATATACCCATATACACATGTATATTAATATTATAATAATAGCATACATGTATATATGTAATATATATATTATTATAATACATATATATAAGTATATATACATATATGTGTATATATTATACCCATGTATGTATTATAATATACATATACACACGTATATAGACATATACATTATATATTTATACTATATGTATATATTATAATATACATATATACACGTATATACATGTATATTATTATTATAACATACCCATATATATTATCTATTATAATATACATATGTATATGTATATGTATTATACCCATGTATATATTATAATATATAGATACACCTATATACACATATATTATATACATGTATATACATATATTATATATACATGTATATACATATATTATATATACATATGTATTTTATAATATATATAATATATATGTATATATACATACATATATAATATACATATATACACATATATACATGTATATTATTATTATTATTATACCATACCCATATATATTATATATTATAATATACATACATATATATAAATATATGTATATGTATTATACCCATATATATTATAATATACATATATACACCTATATACACTTATATATATGTATGTACGTTTATATTATTTAAAATATATAATATTATTATAATCTACTTATATACATGTATATACATATATTATAAAATACATATATACATATATATATAGATATTTTTGAAAAAATAAAAAAATTATAGTCCTAGTCCAAGCATACACCAAACGCAGGATAAGTGTTATCCAACTTAGACCAAGCCAAGCCAAGCCAAGTCAGTCCCTAAGTATAGTCCATGCCAAGACAGTCCTGTGTGCCAAACGAGCCCCAAGGGTTTAAAAGATTTGTGGTCATTCACTGTTGGATGTAAATTCAACAATTTACTCACTCTTTTTAAGAAATTTTTTTAAACCGTTGAATGTTACGTCTAACGGTGAGTGATCTGACTCCTGTAGAGGGGTCCAAGAGATCACATTTTAGAGTTAGACTATTTTTTATTTTATTTTAATTTCCGTTTACAAAGACAAAAAATAAAAAAGGAGCATTCATCGTAAGTGGAAGGAATAGAATAGACCCTGAAACAAAAAAGAAAAACTCAACAAAATATATACTCTCTCTCAGATCCAAGTCTCTCTTTCTCTCTCTGAGCCTCTTCCTCAGATCTCTCTGGTGACATATTCGGATCTCCGATTTGCAATTCGGACTATCCACCTTGCCGCCCGAATCGGTGGGTATTTGATCGCCTGCCGCTGCTGCTAGGCTTTGCTTTCCCATTTTCGGATCGGATTGAGCTTTCCCCGAGCTTCACCACGGACCCAATCATGAATCCCTTCTCCTCCGGAACGCGCCTGAGGTAATAATTCACGAAACCCTCACTCATTTTCATAATTTCAGATCAGTCTCTGAAATTCAAATTTGGATTAATTGAATTCTATCAAATTTGGTTCATTTTTCATTGCTTTATGCATTTACGTAGAAGCGGCAATGAAGCAACTTAGGGGTCGTATAGGGATGCTGGAGTTCGAACTTATTTCAGCTTCCACCTTATCTCATTTTGCAAATTAGTGAATACTAGCCCTTATTGATCCTAGTTTCAGTCTAGTTCATTTATAGAAAGCATGAAAGAAATGGAAATGAAACATAAGTTTAATGGAACACAGCAGGGCAGCTGAAGTAAATGGGGTTTGGGTCCATGATGGTGTAATGTAATGTTGAGGGATTTGATTTACGCTGCATCAAACTGCTCATAGATTTTAGAAACTTGGATTGGCTGTGGTTTATTTACGTTGATTGTGATCAGATATTGAAATCCTGTACAAGGAATTGTTTTAGTATCTCACAACCTACATGGCTCCCAAATCATAAGATTATATCTCACTTTTCAGTCTGTTTCCCATGATTTTGTTCAAGGCACTTCATATGGTCTGAAAATGATGTACCCAAATAAAAAATGAGTTATCACATTGACAGACATAAATTGTAGACTTGATCAGTATGTTATGTAATGAGTACTTACTGTTTCAATGCAGGGACATGATTCGGGCTATACGTGCTTGCAAAACTGCGGCAGAGGAACGTGCTGTTGTAAGAAAAGAGTGTGCTGCTATTCGTGCTGCCATAAATGAAAATGATCAAGATTACAGGCATCGTAACCTGGCTAAGCTCATGTTCATCCACATGCTGGGTTATCCCACCCATTTTGGTCAAATGGAGTGCCTGAAGTTGATTGCATCTTCTGGTTTTCCTGAGAAGAGAATAGGGTATCTTGGCCTCATGCTGCTTCTTGATGAAAGACAAGAAGTTCTAATGTTGGTCACAAACTCGTTGAAACAGTATCCAATTCTTTGATGATTTTTCATTAGAATAAGCTTTGCTCTCTCTCTTTCTCTCTCTCTCTCTCTCTCTCTCTCTCTCTCTCTCTCTCTCTCTCTCTCGTCCTAACCTGTCTTTAAATAAACAATTGTGTCAAAGATACGGTACTTTCATTTGCAGACATGGTTGTTTATGTCTACATGTCCTTGTAGAAACCTTAACTTATGTACAGAGATCTCAATCACTCAAACCAGTATATTGTGGGACTTGCTCTTTGTGCTTTGGGAAATATTTGTTCAGCAGAAATGGCTCGTGATCTTGCACCTGAAGTGGAAAGATTGCTGCAATTTCGAGATCCAAATATTCGGAAAAAGGTGAGTTTTACTAATATTTTTGTCATGGACCTATGACTCAATATTTTGTTGCTTAAGGAACATCATATATTAATCTCACGAGATTCTGTCAATTTATTGAATTACTATGTGCAAGAACTCTATTATAC
Source organism: Prunus persica (assembly GCF_000346465.2). Lineage (NCBI taxonomy): Eukaryota > Viridiplantae > Streptophyta > Magnoliopsida > Rosales > Rosaceae > Prunus > Prunus persica. The sequence continues at coordinate 26,669,589 of NC_034009.1, forward strand.
ATTTCCATTGTGGAAGCTCATTCCTTGAACGACACCAAGATCCTTGGCCTTTTATAGTACATGCGGCTGATTCACTTGCATATTCTTCTGTTCGCATAGCAAACAAAGAATAGCAATGAAATCTGTGTAACCCCTTCATTTCTGGTGGAAGTTACTCTAGGCAGCCTCCTTTCCAGTTGAATGAGAAAACTCTTTTAAGCATCAATGTCCTATAAAACCTTTACACCTACAGTAATAGGATTTCAACTGCGTATTTTGTTAATGTTCTTATAGTCTACAGACACTTGAATTATCTGGTCATTGTGTTTCTGCTGCAGACCAACTTTCTGTCTGCAGTGGTCTTCTTTGGAATTTTTTTTATCCTACTTGTTGCACATAAAATTCTATTGTTAGAAGGTATGCTAAAATAGTTATGTGTAAAATTTGGATTTCTTGTGCAGTAAAAGGTTTGTTCTTAATTCGTCAATTTTAGATTTGTTCTATGTATCATCTTTTTCTTGTGATTTTCTTTTCTTTGTTAAATAAAAAAATAAAAAAATAAAAGTTTTGCAATAGGAGGTTTGGAGTGTGTTGGGGGCGAATTACACTTCTGACTTTGCCCCCAAATTGTGTTTGATAATTTGGCGTATATCTTTCATTTGGATACTTAATTTCTCATTGATCAATTTCCTTATTGTAAGTTGATTGCACTCACTGTTGAATGTAGGCAGCGTTGTGCTCTATAAGGATTATAAAGAAAGTCCCTGAGCTGGCGGAAAATTTTATTAATCCTGCTGCTGCCTTACTTAAAGAAAAGCATCATGGTGTTTTAATAACAGGAGTTCAACTTTGTACAGATCTTTGTAAAGTCAGTGAAGATGCCCTTGAATATTTTAGAAAGGTAACTTGACTCTGGCCTATTATATATCGTATATAGTCTGGAAAATATACAACAATTCTGTTCTTGAAATGGAGTTTTAAGACATTTTTGAAAAAGTTAACTGAAATATTATGCTACCTTTGATTGCAGTTTTATGATGTAACATCCCGTCTTAATTGTTAATGCAGAAGTGCACAGAGGGTTTGGTCAAAACTCTAAAGGATGTAGTAAACAGTCCATATGCCCCCGAGTATGACATTGCTGGGATCACAGATCCTTTCCTTCATATTAGATTGCTTAAGCTTTTGCGTGAGTTGGGCCAAGGAGATGCAGATGCTAGTGAATGCATGAATGACATACTTGCTCAGGTAAGTTGCTGTAGAGTTTATATCATGCCATCTATGCCATTCATGGCATAATTATTTAATCTTTTGTGATTGCTGCTTTAAAATATTTCAACTTCACCCTCACCAATCGCTCATATACTCAAAAGTCACGATTGCTGTCAAAGCACCACTTTCTCAATATATTTAATATTGCATTCTAGCTGTGAGAACTGTGAAAATACTATCATATGCATTTAGTCCATGCTTCTCCAAAATCTTTTTCCATAAAATAAGCTGATGCAACTATGATGTACCATTTTTGTTTTTATTTTTATTTTTAACTATAATTAAATTACTTCTGAGACTATAAACTTCATCACCTTTGTTCAGTAAGTAATGAAAGTGGTGTCACCTATTCCAATGGTTGTGGAGGCAAGTGCATCAAAAAGAATGGGGGAAAAAGTAGATCGTTAATCTTCTAAGTTACCTCTCTTAAGGCCCCTTGTTTCAGATAGTCTAATTGGCTATGAGTTTAAGATGATGGCTCTTATTTACATTGTTAATATTCATTTAAATTTAGTTTTGAAGTACCTTTTGTTGTCTCTATGCACTTTGTATGCGGTTATTTCTGCTTATTATTCTTTAAGCCTGTGGTTCAGGGGGAATTGCTTCATAATTTGAAAAGTTACTCCCTCATTTTTTATCTTCTTCTAAAATTGACTACTATTTCTTTTCCTAGGTGGCAACAAAAACTGAGTCAAACAAAAATGCAGGGAATGCGATTCTGTATGAATGTGTAGAAACCATCATGAGCATTGAAGATAATGGTGGCTTACGTGTGCTTGCCATAAATATTTTGGGAAGATTCTTATCGAATCGTGACAACAATATTAGGTTTGTTTTTGATACTTTAACTTGGGCAAGGCTTTACTGTTTTCTAAGAAGGAAAATTAGGATCATAGTGCTATAAGTCTGAATGGAATACCTCTTTTATATTCTGGGCTTAAGTTGAAATGCTTTGAAATTGATGATAATGTCTTTCTTAAGAGGTCATGTTGATGTATCTTATTTTTTCCAACTGGTTGCTGTGTTTTATGTAAATCTCTCTTTTCTAATGAAGTGCTGCTGTTGACTCAATCGGGTCATAGGGCTTGGCCTTCATAAAATGCGAGCTAGTATATATGAGAGAGAGAGAGAGAGAGAGAGAGAGAGAGAGAGAGAGAGAGAGAGAGAGAGAGGCCTTGAATGCCCCAACAATGGTAACTGCATACAACTTGCCTAAGTGTAAACAGACTACAGGCATGCACCAATACGCTATCTTTTTTTCATATTGCGGTAAACATAGGAGGATATTTACATGAGTAGTGTGAGTCTAGGTATGCCTCTCATTAGTCTGCGATCATATCAGTGTTGTATTTTCCAACTCTGGTAGTTGCTTAGAGACTAATCTCTTGTGCATTTTGATTCTCAATTTGATTTATCCAATTAACCCAAAATCCTTATTGTTGGTGGTGAAAGTAAACCAGTGGCATGCAGCCCAGAAGTCTGTTTCTTTAGCGTTTTTTTTTAAGTTTTAAACTTTAAATATTTGATGAATCGATATTCAAGCTTTGTGATGATTTGGCCTTGTTATGTTCTTACTGGGCTCTTTGCAACTTTTTGTTATTTCATAATAATGTATCAGTTTTTAATTCCTTCCAGATATGTTGCATTAAACATGCTGATGAAGGCAATTACAGTTGATGCTCAAGCAGTACAGAGGCATCGGGCAACTATCTTGGAATGCGTAAAGGTATAGTGTTTGCTCATGTTTAATTTGATTATGAAGAAGAAAAGGCTGCTGTTTTGTTCTTGCTTGTTGAGAATTGAAGATCTCCTTTTCCAATGAACTTTTTTTTTTGAAGCCTTATTATTCGACTTTGTGTTATGATTAGTGCAAGAATTGAGTGTACTAGCGTACAACTTGAGAAGCCTGTGACTTGACTTTCTCCTTTCAGGATTCAGATGCTTCAATTCGAAAAAGGGCCCTTGAACTTGTTTATGTTCTTGTGAATGAGGGCAATGTGAAACCTCTAACAAAAGAACTAATTGACTATTTGGAAGTAAGTGACGAAGAATTCAAGGGAGATCTCACTGCAAAAATTTGCTCCATTGTTGCAAAGTAAGTTTGCAGTTCTTGAATTTAGATCGGATTTTTTTTTCTTCAAGGAACTCAGATTGTGTTTTTCTCATATGTTCTATTTAGTAATCGATATGAGTGTTGATGCTGCATGGATAACTTGTCGACCTGTGAGAGATTTGCTGTGGACTAAGCTCCTTTAGCTATTTTCATCATAATTATTCCTGTAGTTAAGGGGCCACAGCAATTGGTTCTTCTGAAGATGCCAGTTCTGCACATGGGGATAGGATCTATAATATGTTTGCTTTACCATTGTAGACTCGTATTTTTTGTTTTCAGTCTTCTTATTGCCATGTATATTTACTTGTTCTCTGATATTTGGGACAGGACCTTTATTTTATTTTATTGGCGCAGGGTAGGGTTGTGTTGCTGGTCAATATTGTAGCATTATTTGACAATGAAAAATTTCTAGTTTTGATTATTAATTTGTTTGCCAACTGTTTTTTTATGAACATTCACTCTCTGGTGCTTTAGGTTTTCCCCCGAGAAGATTTGGTACATTGATCAGATGCTCAAGGTTCTCTCTGAGGTATAAATCTAAATGAAGTGTTGTTAGTCTTAATTCAGTCTCACAATATTTTTTGGCATGTTATACCTATCTCACTTGGTGAAATTTCATGTACTCTGTGGATATATCTACTTATATTTCAAAATCCTGCACCTGCCATTTTGTGACACATTTCAGCTATCTTTCAGCCTAATGAATGGTTCAATTTGTTTCCAAAAAGTACTGATCTTTATGCTGTGCTTAGTAGGCTGGAAATTTTGTAAAAGATGAAGTGTGGCATGCGGTTATCGTTGTGATAAGCAATGCTTCTGATCTTCATGGATATACAGTTAGGGCGTTGTACCGAGCATTACAATTATCAGCTGAGCAGGTGTTTAGTGTTTTCCTGGGATAATTAATTTTCAATTCAAAATCCCTACAATCTTGAGTATCCAAGTTGCATGTGGTTAGTATTTTAAAAGTATAATTTTTTATCCAGGAAAGTCTCGTTCGGGTAGCAATTTGGTGCATTGGGGAATATGGTGACCTGTTGGTAAACAACGTCGGCATGCTCAATGTAGAGGATCCAATAACAGTAAGTGCGCCCTTTACATATTTTCATTCATCCAACCTTTCTGCAGTCATCTTTCCTTTTATGAAATTCCTGTGGGCTGTTGTTATTGCTATTGAATATGAAAAACACAAAAATCTGTAGATGCTTGATATATGAGCTTTCTGTGGCTGTCTATCATTTATTTAAAACTATATGTGGTCATCCTTCTGCATTATTATAATGCCTTAAAAATCTGTGCATGTTGCCCAATATTGTAATGAGTTGGGATAGCGGTTCAATTGCTGAGGCTATAACAAAATGAAGACCTTTTTTCTGAAGTCATTTCTTATCTTTCTGAGACTAGTATAATTAAAATATGTAAGGTAAATAAGCCATCTTCTGATTTGAAGTGACAGCATAAGGAAACACTTTGTATTTAATTAAAGATCTCTCTCTTTATTGGTTTGTAGCAAAAGTTGGTATTTCAGACTGATTACCCTTTTATGTTTTCTTGGAAAGTTTCCTGATACAATGAGTTTCCTTTAACAGGTAACAGAGTCTGATGCTGTGGATGTTATAGAGATTGCAATTAAGCACCATACGTCGGATCTCACAACCAAAGCAATGGCTATGGTTGCTCTGTTAAAGCTATCTTCACGTTTCCCATCTTGTTCAGAGTACGTTATGTTTTTTACCTGTTCTGTTGTTTATCACATTTTTTTCCAAATGATGCCAACTTTTGTTAAATGCATTAATCTTGCTATCCTCTTATCTATTGTTATGACACTAAGCATGATTATTCTTTGAATGACGTGTAGGAGGATCAAGGATATAGTTGTTCAATACAAAGGAAGCCTCGTTCTTGAATTGCAGCAAAGATCCATTGAAATGAACTCTATTATTGCGAAGCATCAGAACATTAGGTATGTGGATTTGAGAAGTTAAAATTATTTTTGAAAGGAGTGGCCCCTGTTCTATTCATTCTTCCTTTTCTCCCCTCGCACCAAGAAGATTTTCATATATTTGAAAACTGATAGATGAATTTGTGCAGATCTACACTGGTTGAAAGGATGCCAGTTTTGGATGAGGCAACTTTCATTGGAAAGAGGGCTGGTTCTATACAAGCTACTGTTTCTCCTTCTGCTGGTGCTTCAATCAATCTACCGAATGGAGTTGCCAAACCTACTGCAGCTCCTCTTGTGGATTTACTTGATCTAGGCTCAGATGATGTGCCAGCACCTAGCTCCTCCGGTGGTGATTTGCTTCATGATCTTCTTGGTGTTGATTTGTCAATGGCTTCTACACAATCAGGTTAGTTTTGGGAAATGTTATGCCATATATTACTTCTAGCGAAAAATGTGAATGGACTGGAATTACTTAAATAAACCACTATCTTGATTCATCTTCATTTATAGTGGAGCATCTTATTTTATGTTTGGCGAAATGCTAGTGATATGCAGAATATATTGAGGGTCGGCTACCAATTAATTTGGTGTCGGAGTATATGTAAACCCATTTACACCTACAGTTTTGTTGTCATGGGGGGTTAGGTGTTCCCAACTATGTCTAATTTGATTATGACGATATCCATAACTAGTTATTTTTCTCCTTTTTTCTTTTTGGGAATTGAGTGCATTGAAATGATAAGGCTTGATTCTGTAAGTGAAAATTCTGTGGAATGAACTTATAAGTGATAATGCCCTGGCAACCCATAGTTGAATTTCTTAGTTCTGTATTACAACTGTTTCTTGGTTGTGGTGACATCAGGATATTTTTATGTAGATATGAATTGTTTTGGCGTTCCTTATTAGATAAACCTATAGACGAAAAAAGAAGAAGTAAGTATTTGCATTATTTCTATTGTATCAACCGACATATAATGTTTGTGATATTCCCTTAGGTGTAAATCATGCTCCAAAAAATGGCACCGATGTTCTACTGGATCTCTTGTCTATTGGTTCACCTACCCAAAGCAGCCAATCTGTCTCTGATATGTTATCCTCCAGTCAAGATAACAAAACACCAGTTTCACCATTAGAGGGATTATCATCCCCATCTTCGAATTCCATACAACCCACTTCTGCAGGAGCTGCTCCAACGATTGATTTGTTGGACGGCTTTTCCTCCAACCCACCAAAACAGGGTAAAATACTAGCAACCCTGAGAGTTTTGTTTAGCAGATATAATCTAGGTTAATTTTCTGATAGCCTTTTTTTCTAGAAACAGAAAACAATGGCACAGCTTATCCATCTGTAGTGGCATTTGAGAGCAGCAACTTGAAGATGGTGTTCAACTTCTCAAAGCTGCCTGGAAATCCACAAACGACAGTGATCGAGGCTACATTCACTAATTTGTCAACGAATATCTATTCAGATTTTATTTTTCAGGCAGCTGTTCCAAAGGTAATTTTGGTTACTTATATCTACATTTTGCTCATAAAATATTGGTGACCATTAAAGTTTGCCAGTTTTTCAGTTGAAACCTTAGATGTTCTCATGCTCTAAGTTTATTTGTTCTTAACTTAAACTTTGTGGTTCTTATTTTTCTCTGTGCTTCCAATTTACAGTTTCTTCAACTGCACTTAGATCCAGCTAGCGGCAATACTCTGCCTGCAAGTGGTAATGGGTCCATCACACAAACATTGAGAGTTACCAACAGCCAACATGGAAAGGTATCTGAAATCTCTATATATGTGTCGTCCTTTAGTTTCTGAACTTTATTGCTGCCTGGCATGAGAACGCAATTCAAATTACCTAACTCTTTTCAATCATTATGGCCTTTTGAGAGTTACCAACTGCCAGCTAAATCTTTTCTAGTTTAGTTATGGCCTTAAAGACCTTATTCTAATGAGCACTTAGGTTGAAGACTTGCATCTCAACTGTCTAGATCATATATACTGTTGATACGCACAAAGGCAAATGGTTGAGATGCAAGTTAGCAAGTTAAATCCTCTGCTCAGCAGCTCAGTTCCCATTGGATTGCCTCCGTATATTAATGACACATGTATATTCAAGGTTGTTAATTGTTTATTTATGTCTGGATATCCTTTTTGTATTCTTGTAAACCTTAACACGACAAAAATTCAGCCCAATGATTTGGGGTTGGGAACACAGATCCTTTTAAGTGGTCAGAGAGCTGATGGTTTATTATTTTAGCCAGACCATATCTTTTGCATTGTCCTTTTCTTTTCCCCTTAATTATTTGGTGAATGTAGTGGATAGTTACAAACTTCACATCTTTTCAGAAATCTCTTGTCATGCGTATAAGAATAGCTTACAAGATGAACAACAAAGATGTCTTGGAGGAAGGACAAATCAGCAATTTTCCTCGCGGTTTATGAGGCTGAGTAGTTTTCATAGATGGTAAAAATGGTGATGCACAAGTATGTCTTCCTTCTCGCTGTCCACGACGTCAGTGGAGTCTTTTCCTTAAAAAATTGCTCAATTTGGGGTGGCATGTCCTGTGGCAATTGGGACTGATTTTGTTTGAAGTATGTGGTTTATCCAATGGCTCGATACCTCCCCTGTCCCACATTTTTCTTCCCCTTGTACCTGGTTTATGTACATTATTAAAGTTCTTCATGTACGAAATTGTGGGAATTAAATTTTGCTTTTGACGCACAAGAGGAGGGAGCTGGTTGCATGTTGAGATCTTGAGGTCATAGTTGTTTGCCTTTTAGTTTGGATTTGCTTGCTAGCCTTATTGTTTGAGATCATAGTTGTTGTTGGGAATCTAATTAAATTGCAAATCAGTTATATATTCGATTTAATGTAACAATTTTCACCAATGTCATTATTGAAGGCTTATTTTGTTTGTTGTTTACATTTCCATGTACTCCATCTGTTAATTTAATCTTATTGTATCTTTTGTTTTGTTTTGTTTTTGTTTTTGTTTTTTTTTTTGGGTGTCAAATTTCCTCTTCACCTCTCACCTTCCTTTCCCTCGTCTGTTTTTTCGTTTAATTATAAAAAATAAAAACCTGCAACCAGTTGTCCAATTGTTTAGTTGTTGGGCTAGAAAATATGCAATTTTTATAGGTTGAGTTAATCCTATATTCTATATGTAATGGGAAAGTACATTTCTGATTTTACTTTGATTGTCATTATGTATTTTTCGTCTGTGTATTTCACCCTTTTAAATATTTTGATTCCCATCATGCTTTGGGTAACTTTCTTCGACTTATGACACAACAAAAGAAAAAAAGAAAAAGGAAGAGATTATTGATTGCGTCTAGTTCTCAACTTTCATTGTTGAATATGACCTTCATCGAAATAATAGCTTACTGGGTCAATGATATTTGGTAAGTAGTTGACACGATTCATGCTAGATTTTTATATTTGATTATTTTTATGTACACCCAACACATGCAAATGCAATGCAAACGGCCTTGGATTCTCCCCAAATGGCCATAAATATCAACCACCAATTGTCTACAAAAGACGGTATTATCTGTTAATGTGTTTTGACTTTGGGTGAGCCTAAAGGTTTGTATCTTGTGGAGTTGGTATTATTGTGATCATAAGCTCCACCGACTACCAATGCATCACTCGATTTCTTTTTCACCTTCTTTCGTGGCGTTTTGCGCAGACCAAGTCTTCTCCAGATGATGAGTGATTTTATTTCTAGTTTGCAACATCAGAAAGTATGCAAATGATGATGTGCCCTACAAAATAATCATCCCTAACCTCACCTTCACATCCTCGTGGTCCCTCACACAATCAAGTGCTCTAATATCGTGCATTCGATTATATTTAATTACAACCCCCGCACACCCACCCCTTCCCCCTTCCCCCCCCCCCCCCCCCGCTAAACCCAACTCATCTGATTCCTAGGTACGTCTCCAAATGATAATGTATTTCCCATAAAAAACATGTAAATTGTTAAATGGTACAACACTTCCCTAGAATAATATGATCTTCCCGAGATAACAATCAAAACGCTAGTACGGGGAGATGCTATTAAGGATAGTCATTCGTATGTAAGAGCATCCATAATTGACTCTTTAAATCCCCTCTTTAGACAAATTTTAAGGAGGAATTGTAAAAATACAACTTCAATCATGCTCCCTATCCACCTCCTAAAATAGGAAGACCTCTAGGAGCTCCTAAATCTGAGGAGAGAGAAATGATTCCTAGTGACTCTTTATAATTTAATGCTGCTTTATTTAATGAGTATTTCAAACCTTTATTTAATACTAACTATTTTTTTATTTTATTTTGTAATAGCGATGGACCAATCAAAAAAGAGTTATAGCATTTATGACTCCCTAAACTAGAAAGCATGATTGAAGTTTAAATTTTATAGAGAGCTCATAAAATAACTTTTATATATTTTTAGCTAAAATTTAATTAAAAAATAGAGAACATGATTGTGGATGCTCTTCAACCATTGATAAAGTGTGAGATTATACCGTTGCATTTCTCATATGATTCCATGGACTAGCACACTTCTCTATTATGAGTTTTTTTGGTCAATCTCTATTATGAGTTTATGTGCCCACAATCCACTTGTCTTTTGTCAACGTTTCAATTGCAGCACGCACCTCATCGCAATCACAAGAGTCCCTCAAAACCCTTTCCACGATCCCACCACAAATTGTCCATCCCAAAAAAAGGGATTCCAAACCGGATCAAAAGAAGAGAAGGGAAGGGAATTTTAACAAAAAGCAAAATTCTAGGGACACCAAACCAGCCAAAAAGCAACATTTTGATACGGCTCTCCTGTATTTCCTACAAACAACTATGCATGCAAAAAAGTTTAGGTTTTCTTTTTCTCTTTTATGTATGTGAAGGCATCACATGGTTTGATGGGATCCCATGTTTGTTTCAACTGCATTGGAAAGTGGGGGAGATTAACAGTTCATTTATCAACGTAACATGTGTACTCTACAGGCAGCGCATCTAATCTTTAGGAACCCTGGGAAATGCTGAACTTGAAGAAGCATTGTCACTCCGAGCATAAGGCTAAAGTAAAAGCATTTATAAAAGTTGAATGGAATTTTATTTCTTTATTTTTCTGAAAAGAAAAAGTGCATTGCCGCTTGCGATAAAAGTTTTATAGAACAGGAGCTGCACGGCAGTAAAGAAAATAAAAGTCCAGAAGAAAGCAAAAGCCAAAAATTCTTTTCGTGCTTTGAAAAAATTAAATAGATTCATTGATATATTGCAGAAAGTACATATCACAGTGAATAACTTCATGTAACCTGAGATCTATCACTCCATGGCAAACCCACAGTAACAGAGGAAGCGCCCATATGGGTTTCTGAAGAATTTGGAAATTTACCCTTCTTAGGCCATAGCCAAATTTTGGAAACAGAAAAGCTTTCACCTTTACTTCCACTGTTAATTTTTTTCCCCTCTGCATCACCATCACAGTGGGAATTCCCATTTTGTCCAGCTCTCCCTTTCACAAGCCTCACACTATCACCACTTCCAGCAGCAGCAGCTGCTCTTTTGGGCCTTAAAGCCACTTGCAACTCTAAATCAGCAACCACATATTGGTATGATCCCATTGAGTAACATCTCCTTGCATCCAAACTACTACTGCTAGTCTCTCCCTCTGCTCTCTCCACTGCTGCTCCTCCACCTCCATCTCCCTCATCATTTGTGCTTCTGAATTTACCAAGTCTCACAGAAAATACCTTTTTCTCACCACCATTTTCATTATCTGCAGACTTTTGGCCAGTAAGAACTCCGCTTCCTTCATTGCCCAAAGAACCATCTTCTTCCCTTAGATCATCAAAATCAAAGACTGGGTTTTCAATGGCAATCCCTGGCGTGTACAGGGTCCCTCTACAAAGCGGGCAAGTTGAATTAGACAGTAACCATGTGTCAATGCAATCAATGTGGAAAGCATGACTACATATGGGGAGCAATCTCAACTGGTCCTTTTCAGAAAACTCACACAGACAAACTGGACAATCAAATGGTTCTCTCGCCTTTATCTCTTTATAAAGGAATACAGGAAGAGCGTCTATAAAAGCTTGATCTAAGCCAGAATCATGAAGATGGAAGAGTTGCTGTAATTGTCTCTGATAAACTTCAGACCCAGAGAGTTCCGGGTATCTGTTAGATTCGGATGCTGACGAAGATCTATGCTTTGTGAGAAATCTAACAAGCAAGTGAAGGATACCAGATACAAAAAATATAACAGCTAGAATAATTATGATAAAAAGAACTGATGGGCTTATTTTACTACCAGAGGATGATGATGGGTTTGAGTGTCTTTGGTAGTCACTATTGTACGGTAATGGCAGTGAAGGAGAAGAAGAAGAAGATGAAAGAGAAGAGGAAAGCAAACGAGAGCCAGGATAGCTGGTCAGAAAATCATTTCTTTGCCTGGTTTGAGCTTGATTCAAAGACATTTTAGGATAGTGGCACACTAAATTCACCATCAAATTTTAGGACTTTCTTAGAAACCAAACACGCTTTCACCTTTTTGTAAGCTCAAGAAAACAGCTTCCTTGCTTGCATTCAGATCAAACCCAACTCATACTTTGAAGTGAAGAAGCAACAGGCACATTATTTCTTCTCTCTCAACAAACCCAATTGAGATTTAGTCAACAATGTGCAAAAAAGAACAAAACTTTGACCCAGACTTGCAACTTAAACCATGGCTCTAGAAGGCTATTATTGGTACCAGAAACACCACCTCGGTGCTTTCACTTTTGACATGAAACCAAGGTACTGGTGGTATGCAAGAACATAAACAAAGAACTCACTTTAGAGTTGTCCAGTTTGCAGTGTACCTACCTCAACTCTGGAAAATCTGCCATTAATGGAGCCCATTTGTCATGTGCTTGATGAGTCTTGTGTTGGTCTTGGACAGCGTTGCAGTGATTTTTTTTTTTTAAAAAAAAAAAACCCTAAACAATATTTGGGCGGTACTCATGTGAGGGGTTTCAATTTCTTTATATTGGAACTGGCTGCATAAATTTTAGTAAAAGTGGGCTGGCAGTTTCAAAAGAGCAAGTCGAAGGGTAAAAAGGTCAATAATAGCGACAGCGGCCTTATACGTGTGCGCAGAGCCAGTTTGGTAGATTGGGCGTGGACATTCTTAGATTTTGCCAATTTTCTCATAGACGTCTTGGGATTTCTTACCAATTTTTGGTGCAAATTTGGGAACTTGGACTTTTGGTACTTCCTTTGTGGGTCCAAAAATAGATGGTTCATTGGACTTTTTATTTTTTTTTATAATTAGGGGGGAGGGGGTTTCAGTCCATTGGACTTTTGGTTGTCTTTTTACAATTGGGTCCAAAAAATACTTGCAATGGGGTTCAAAGCCCATTTACTGACTCCCTTCAAAGATTATGAATTTTTTTTTTTTTTTAATACAAGTTAAAACTGTTGATTTGCAAGTCAAGTCAAGTTACGATCGCTGATTGCAAGTCAAGATCTTTTGCTAAAAAATTTACAAATCAAATCAGTGCTTATTGTAGAAGAAGATATCAAAATAAGTCAATAATAAAATCAGGGCCTATTGACAATAATTGTCCTCCCATCTCCAAAACATAAGGGATATGAACAACAACCAGCCGGCTGTTGCAGACTCTTCAATTTGTCCTGTTAAGATTTTCATGATATAAATAGGAGTGGTGGTAGACTGGGAGTCAAAGGTTCCCTTGATAATCCAATAGGGTCCATCCTCTTCAACTAACACTAAATTGTTTCTGCATGCCATCACATATTAATGAATTTCACCTTCATTTGCAGCAGGGAATCTCCCCCTTTTACTATGTTCTGTGCTAAACCCTAAAGGGAAAAAAAAAAAACTATATAACAAATTCCATGCATATTACATCAAATTTGCATGTTTAAGCCCGTTCGATAACTATTTCAATTTTAATTTTTAGTTTTCAATTTTTGTGCTAGAGTATAGAGAAAAAAGAGGGAGAATGGAAATGAGAATGAGAATGGCAATATAATTGAGAGGATGATAGGGAGGAGTAACAAAAGTGAAACAAAAACTAAAAACTGAAATCTATTTAAAATTATTTTCACTTTTGTTACTTCTCCCCTCTCATCCTCTCTCTCAATCTCATCCTCACTCCCATTCTCACTCTCATTTTCCTCTATACTCTAGCACAAAAAATGAAAACTAAAAATTAAAATTGGAATGATTATCAAATGGGCCCTTAAATCTCATATCTTGGACAATTATCATTAATGTTTCTTTTCTTGATTTTTTTTTTTATAAACAATAGCGATAAACTACTCTATATCTAAATTCTAATGTATGGAGGGAGGTTCGAGCCTTGACCAATTGACTTAAGCCACATATGCTTCCCGAATTAATCATGCAGAAAAGCCCCTTGAGTTGAGATGGTATTTGATTTCTAAGTGGAAGATGAAGTTGCCTGCTATACATATCTGAAAACGAAAGAATGAAGTCTCTCAGTACATAATATATATATATGGCTGGAAATGAAGCTGGTAGGTAGGCCATGGGATGCACGTTGTTTGGTCTGACATAAGTATGTTTTTGGCCAAACATATGTTAACTGCTACATACCACGATATGGTGGCTTAAATTGAGAGATTCTCTCCTCCTTTCAGTTTACGTGACAAACGAAGGACTATAGTTGTCCTTCCCTTTGTGTCCATCTGCAGGTGGTCTCTCAGATCTGAATTAATTTTCCTCCACTTTTTGTTTGGAGTTTATAGGGTCGGAAATAAGTTATCTCAATTCACACGTATATTAGAATAATTTAAAATATCGCTTTGTGAAAAGAAAAGAAAAGATAAAAACAGTTGAGATAGATGAATCTAGGTTTTGGAAAAATTAATTGGTGAAGGGATTGTGGCGGATATTACAACCAACAATGAGATGCTAACTTCCCAACTGCTTTCTTGCATGAGAATGAGATCCACCATAAATATAAACTATAAATGTATGTTGGGTTCGTTTACTTTCTAAGTGACTTGTTGACTGGGGAACAAAAATTAGCCTCAAAATCTTTCAATCTTTTCATTTTGTTTTGTTCTGATTTGGGCCCTCCATATATTATATTTTCCAGGTTACCCCAAATCAGTAAAATGGAAACTTGTAAACTATAATTTTGGGATTAATTGAGCACCGAAGTAGTGGATGAACAGAAACTTCATTTATAACTCAAAAAGCCCGAATTCCAATATAAAAAACCGCAGAACTTACATGTAATAATTTTGTGCAATATGATGCCTCCTGAATTTGTTGTTAGCTTATAGCTAGCCAAAGAGAAGGCAAGAGTAATATATTTATGAGAATTCTAGCTCTCCTTCATGGATTAGGTTCCTAAATTCAGTTATTGAGCACTGCAGAAATGAGAGAGAGAGAGAGAGTCATATATATATATATCATGATGAATATTATAGAGAGAGATGCCCGGGAAAAACTAAGAGAAAGAAACATACAATATGTTATCATCATTATATAACATAATTAAGTAGGTAAGATCGAAATGCAGGCATCACAAGTAGTAGACTGTAGACTCCTCATCTCGTAGCTAAGATAGCTTGTAAATCTTGGAAAGCGCTTGCAAAACGTTAACTTGCAACCTCAACTGAAGTATATAGTCGGCGGTTTGAAGAAAAAGCCGGTCTGCCTTCAACCCTCTCCCTCCTGGAATCAACATTTGCAGCTTCTTCACCTTCACTTGCACCGTTGACTTGCGGCCGCCACGACCACCCACCTGCCTCTGCCTGTGCCTCTGCCTCCTCGTCATCTTCATCTTCATCTTCATCTTCATCTTCATCTCAGAAGAAGAATGCCCTTTCAACCCATTATAATTACTCATAAAATTATTCATTATGGGTAGTCTAAGCTGAGTTATATCTAGCTAGTCGAAATAAATGAGAAGGAGATTTGTGGTGTTTGTGAATAATATTGTTGTAAATATTTGGTTATAAAAATGAGAGATGGTGGAGGATGAGAAGAGGAGGGCTATCTATATATATAACGCTCTCTATGCTATAAATGCTGCTTCTAGGCTCTAGCACTGGCTTATGGAGTGTTTAGGGGTTCAGTTCAATTCAATACGACGGGGCCATGTGAGCCGAGCCATTCATGTTTTGTATGTTCGTATAATTCGGCTTTTTTGGCACTTACGGGTCGGGTCACGCAACCCGCCTTTGAATTTTCTCTCACCAGCACCATTCTTTTGTTGTCGTTTTGCCTATGGCCTCTGGGCCCCACTTTTCAAAGACCCACGCACCTGTCTGACAGCTCGCTCCCTCCTCCTTCATATCATTCTCCTCTCGCACACGCTTACAACCGTATCTGTCCCTCCTAATCCCCGAATCCCGACAGTTGCCCTCCCCACACCTGTTCGGATCTGATCATCCACGTCTCCTTTTTTTTGGGCAAACCCATATCCGACGGCTGATAATCTACCACAGTATTTCGATATCACACGGGCCCCACTGCAGGAATTTAAAGGTGTTGTCCAACTAGGCTCCAGGAGAGATCTTAGCTGCACCTGCACTCGCACTCACACTCACGGTGTTAATATGTGATGCGATCAAATCTTAGTGGAAGGGGCCCACTTCATACAACTTGGGAGGGAGGTAGGTTTAATTTAAGCGTTGGATGTAATTTGGTAATAAATTTGCTTTAAGGTAAGATAAATTAGTACAATAATGAAATTTTATATAAAAATAAATTGCTGGCTGGCAAAGACGGTTTGAATTGAAATGTAACCAATTGGAATGGATAATTTCCCCCATAATTTTATATCATGTAACGTGGTTGGCCATGGATCTTCTTGTTTTCCAAATAGATTATGGTAGATAAGGAAACCATATTTTTCTTCTTTAGGTAGGTAATGATGATTGAAATCAGCTATCAATGGCAGCAAGCAAGATATTATGGGCACGATCGTTTGCCAACTTGTCCAATGTTCCTAATAATGGGAGTAGAATAATTTTATTGCAATTGCATTAATAATTTTTCGGAAATAATTTGATATGAAAAATCCGAAGATTATTATTATACGAAATTGTTGTTTAACGATTTAATAATATAGCATGTTAAATATCTAGTGACGATAATTCTTGTTATGTATATCACTATATTTTTTATAATTCTGCACCTGCATGACACGTACATATATAATATTAATATGTGTTTCTTGTTGTTATCAATAAATTTAGGTGAGCCCGTAAGGATTGCATAAAACCAAATTTGGATGAAAAGATGAAGTGACACACAAGCTGCTTTTGCTTCGGCGGGCTTATGTATATATGAGCTAGCGGTCCCCTTACATAATACATATGCCGACTCAGAAAATTCCAGGGCCATGTGAGGGTATGATGAGGACAAAAATGACATCTCCACGTACCTTCACATACATTAATGCAAAATTAAGGCATATGGTGTTTTGTGATCATATATTATATGCACGTACGTTAAGATTTTTGATCAGATATATGTTATGTTACGTGTGGTGTGGCTCGTCGGTTGAGTTAATGCACACAAGTTGGGTTGAAGAAAATGATGGGATCGATGGACGAAAATCATATGCATTGTCGCAGATAGAATAGAACCCAATAATTTAACATATGCATGCTTGCTTGCTGGCAATCGGGTTTTATATACCGAATCAAATGTTCGAAAAATAGAATTTCTTTTTTGTTTTTCTTGATTTTTAATCTAAATCGATCGATCGATCGACAGATATGGTTTATAGACATGGATTGGGTTTGAAGGAGAGGTTGAAACATAGCAAAAGTGACAATGACGGAGTTATTTACAGAGGTTGAGGCGCCATGGCAACCTCAAGTGTACAGTTAGCTCAGCCCTGAAAGATGACATATGCATATGTTGTGGTAGTTGCCGAAACGCCTAAGATGAAGCATATGCGTGCATGCATGCATGGACTGAAAAGTTGTGCAGGAATAAAAGTTATTATGATTTATAGCTACATATAATTAACGTTATATATCACGACCAAAAGCTTTGACTTGCTTTTTGGAGGTCAACTTGGTGGCCGCTCACGCACCACCATACATATGCATGTGGTCATATATCTATCGCTCATTGCATTTTGATACAGATGGATGTTTTTGAGTCACAAAATATTGTAGAAATGGGGATTTCATGTCATCCTATTGATTTTGCAGAATTAGTATTTGTCGCATATATATGTGTGTGTGTGTGTGCTGCTAAGGTTGGGGTCACTAATTAATCAAGCGAGCGACAATTAAACGAGTATGAATATGAGGGTGTCTTGATTGACATTGTTTGATAGCTGAAGATCGATGTGTGGCCGAATGTATAGTTTAATGAACTGTAGACACACCATGTTCCATTGAAACAAGGTTATAACTTAAAAGGGAGAGAGAGAAACAGAGACAGAGATAGAGAGAGATGATCGAAGACACGTGATGGTTGTAAACTCAGGAAAAACAAAAAACATAAAGCCACATGCAGAGGCGCAATGAGGGTAGGGGACCTCAGACTCAGATAATTATATTACAGACCATATGAGTGTGGTAGGGTACTTGTAATATTGTAGAAGCTATAGAAGTGTATGGAGACCTAGCTAGCTAGTGGCTTAGAGTGGTTGGTTGAGGGAGAAATACTTCCCTATCTTCGTTTTATTGTCTCGACTTTCTATCTTTATATCTCTCTCCTCCTCTAATAGGTGACGCGAGGAGAGAAATAAAGAGAAAAGAAGGTAATAAGACGTTGATAGAGAAGTTTCTCTCTAATTGAAGAGGGGCTCGAAAAGAGGTTGTTTGTCTAGCTAGAGCTAGCTAGCAAGCTATGTGGCTAGCTTAGCTTATATAGCTTATAGCTTATAACTTAGAGGGTGATGAGCTGGTTTGATGGGGTAGCCAATGAAATTGCCAAAACTGAAAAGTGTGTGATGAAGGATGATTGTATATGTAGGGTGACATATATATAAAGTGGGTGGTGTGGTGCCGTTTCAATTTGGTTTCTTCTTAGCTGGACTGGCGTTGTGGTGGGAACGGAACGCACATGCTTGCACATGTACCTCCTACATTTTCACGTTCTTATTTATGTAGTCCGTTTCTTCTTGTTATTGTTGTTATGAAGCCCTCCTCCTCTCTCCTCTCAGACTCAGACCCACTTACGCCATGACAACAACTTTGGCTGTTGGTTGGTTGGTTTGTGATTTGATGGTGAAGTTCAGTGCAGGGCATGCATGAGCATATGATATGATCATTTATTATTATTATTAACCCCATCTCATGTTTGTCCTAATTCTGTAACTCTTTTGGGTTTTAGTCTGTTAATTGCATTGCACTGGTCAATTTTTCCCGTTTTGTTCATGTTGGGCCTCTTCATTACCTTTCTCACGTCACATATGTAGCGAGATTTTACCTTACCATACCCCAAAAAAAAAAAGAAGAAGAAGACAATATTTAGGTGCACCGCCTCTATTCACCTCAATTATGATTAATGGATCATCCATATAATGCCATATATCAAATCAATTGACGATTTATTATGAGGATCTTAATTGTTATCAAGACTGTTAATTTGTTCGATATACATGGGGATTACTAAATGATGTGTAATTTGATTGATATATTTTTTTTGTATTATGCATAAATGAATGGTTTTAACAGCATGTTTGGGAAGTGCTTCTGAGTCATAAGAGCTTTTTATGGAGAAACACATGCCACGTGCTTCTTCAAGAAGTACTTCCATTTTTTTTATGAAAATTTCAACATCTTTATAATAAAAGCACTTATGAACAGAATTGTTTTCTAAAAAAACAGTTCCAAATAATCCTTTATGATATACGTGTATATCGATGATTTGTTAATCCCAACTCAGGTGTATAAGAAGGTGGGCCTAATTGCTGAGATTTTAATTTAGGCTGTATTGAGACAAAGAACGAACCGCCGAAAAAGAGAGAGAATGAGGCCCAATTCGATGCTTAATTAGCATGGAGGATTTGAGTCAACGGCCCAGTTTAGTCCTCTCACTGGACCGCCAAATGTATCCCGTTGGTGCTCTTTGAACACCCAATTCTCAGGTTTGCATGCACGGCCAATTCTCTAGTTGAATATAGGACTTTGCTTGGCCATTACGTACGATAAACAATGTAGAAGACATTTTCTGATTTTCCTTGTTGACCAAGAAAGCTAAACTCATTTAAAGTGTTATTATTATTATTATTATTATTATTTTTATGTGTTCTTCTTGTCTCTTTAGTCATCGTCTTGATAATTTAAGGGCTCAGTGCAAAATTTAAACTGGAGTATTCACATAATCTAATATGAAAATAACTAAAATAAATAAATTTGTCATGACTTAATGTCATAAATCAATTTTTAATAACTAAAATTCATCATCAATTAGCATGTCATAACAATCACAAATCAAATTCATAATTTTTTTTAATGTTTTCATTTGATACTTACTAGACCACCAAATGTATCCGTTGTTGCTCTTTGAACACCCAATTCTCAAGTTTGCATACACACCTAATTCTCTACTTGAATATAGGACTTTGCTTGGCCATTACGTACAATAAACAATGTAGTAGATATTTGTTGATTTTCCTTGTTGACCAAGAAAGCTAAACTCATTGAAAGTATTATTATTAATTTTTTTTTTATGTGTTTGTCTTGTCTCTTTAGTCATTAGGAATCAAGGTCGGTCTTGAAATTTTGAAGGTTTTGTGCAAAATGTAGACCGGAGCATTCACATAATCTAATGTGAAAATAGTAAAAAAATAAAATTACCATAACTTAATGTCATAAATCAATTTTTAATAACTAAAATTCATAATCAATTAGCATGTAATAAAAATCACAAATCAAATTCATAATTTTTTTTTTATAAATGTTTTCATTTGATAAAGTTAAAGATTAATATGTTCGGTAAAAAAAAAAAAGAGTTCAAGTGAAAGAAGAGGACATGAATATTTTTGTTTTGTTTTGTTTTGAGTGGAAGAATTTTTATTTATTTATTTATAGGAGAAAGCGTATGTGTGTGATATATACCGCTATTAGTTTAGTTGGATCTTTCCCTTGTTTTTTTTTCGTCACGTGCTTCTGTTTTTTTAAAAATTATTTTAAAATTTATTGTTATAATGAAAAAAAGAATAAAAATACGAATACAATGACAACACCCGACTCAAACTTAGGCCTTGTACAAAAGGATATGTGCTAGAAACCAGCTTCACCAAAATATGCTTTTGTGTCAATGTATTGCACGCTGGAGTATATATAATTTTTATGATATTAATATATATATTATATAGTAAAAAAAATTTCAGAGGCCCTCAAAAATTAGGAGCCTTATGCGGTGTCACCACTTGCACTATGCAAGGGCCGCTCCTGTTAGAAACCACCTCTCATATTGTTCTGATGAAAAAGAAATCTGATATTTTTCATTCAACCACAAAAATAAAAGAAACCTATGAATTTTGATATCACTGTGCAGCTTTGATAATGACAAAAAAAAAAAGATTAAAAAAAAGAGGTTTTTTAATTATTAAAAAACATGAAATTTTGATAATGAAATTTGTTTTACTTTTATTAATTATTAAAACATGAAAATTTTTTGTTGGCATTCTAGTTTATTAATTAAACACACTATTTATTTATGTTATCTCAAAATTGTACTACCACACAAATTTCAATATTTCTATTTTCTAAAACTGTTTTATAATTAAACTACTAGACATATTCTCAAATGTTTTAAATGCAAATTTGTTTTCAAATTTTTATTTTCTGAAACGTTACTAGACGGTCCTTAGTTTTGACTTTGGTTGTCCAGAGAGGAGAGACACCTGAACTCCTCAAAATCAAATCATTCCTAATTTGCTTGATATCCACGCTGGCCCTGAGAATATAAGAACGAAGGGCCAATCTGTGAGAGGAGGCCCAAACAATATCCATATGCAATTGAGTTCTAAAACCTGGACAGCTGCTTTCTCATTTCTTCTCCGCCGTAACCGCTACAGCAGCTCTTCTTCTTCACTCTCAGCTCCTCTTCTTCTTCGTCCTATTCCTTCTCTTCTTCTGCATAGAAGCAACCACGCCATGGTGCCCCACCCTAAAGATGACGCTTATCTCGCCACCGTAATTCCGAAGCGCATTAAGCTCTTCGAGGCCATCCAGGCCCAACAGCGCGCTCACCTCCAGTCCCTCCCCTCCGATCCCATCAAGTAAGCCCTAAACCCTGACTCAAAGTCTCTGTCTTTCTCTTTGTTTCTGTTTTTTGCGCAAGTATATGTATATATGTCTTGCATTTTTATTCATTTTTGGTTTTTTTTTTTTCAGGATAACATTGCCGGGCGGGCAGGAGAAGGAAGGAAAGAGGTGGATAACTTCGCCGTTTGACATTGCTAGGGAGATTTCGAAGAGTTTGGCTTCAAATGCTTTGATTTCTGAGGTCAATGGGGTTTTGTGGGACATGAACAGGCCTTTGGAGGGCGATTGTACGCTTAAGATCTTCAAATTTGAAGACGAAGTAGGACGTGATACTTTCTGGCATTCTAGTGCTCACATTCTCGGACAGGTACAGAGAGTTATTCAAATTGTGGTTTAGTGGATGATATTGGAGATTGACAATGTTTTTGAATTTTGATTACGGTGCAGGCTCTTGAGGTTGAGTATGGATGCAAGCTCTGCATCGGTCCGTGCACTACTAGGGGAGAGGTTCGATTTATCTATATTTATCGTTGGCTATATTAACATGCTCGTTTACCTTGAGTTTTTGAGTAATTTGACTAGTTTATTATCATTATGTCTTTTCGTTTAATTGTACTACACTACAGCTCTTGCTTCATTGTTTGTTATTATATCATTTTTGTTCAATTGGTTTTCTTTCTGGATTATGCTAATTCTGTTTCTTCTAAGACTGTAAATTTGTGGATGAAAAGTAATCGAGTCTTGGAGATTATTGCTTTCTGTTACTGTTCTTTGTTAGTTTTTCTAGTACCCACATTTCAGTAAAAGTTCTTCTTTTTCGATTTTAGTATGCAATGCACCTTTCATGTTTCTGTACGTTTTTTTTCTCTTTGGTTGACCAATATGTTGGGTGGAATTCTATGTGCTTATGTGGTTGTTTTCATGTGTAATTTTATTACTTGGATATTGCAATCTTGTGATCTTAGTCTTGGTGATTCATTTGTATAGATTTCATTCCATGCTATCAGTTTCTGGATTACTCATTTGGTGGGTCCCTTATGAAATTCAACAACAGGGTTTCTATTATGATGCATTTTATGGTGATTTGGGCTTGAATGATGAACATTTCAAGGAAATTGTATCAGCGGCAGAGAAGGGCGTTAAGGTATTGTATTTTCTCTTTGTAGAAAAGTTAATTTATATTTCTTGTAGGGAGGAATTTCTTGCTCATTGACTGACTGTAAATTGATAAGGTGTTTCAACATTTTTCTCTTTCCTGTTGAGATTCCTTGACTGATTGCAGATTCATAAGATGTTTCAATATATTGCTCTTTCTTGTTGTAGTTCCTTGACTGGTTGTATCTTTATCCCCAGGACAAACAGCCTTTTGAGCGTATTGAAGTATCAAGGGAACAGGCACTTGAGATTTTTTCTGATAATCAATTCAAGGTAAGTGAAGCTGCTGATTTTGTGTCTTACAGATAAATATGATTGTTATCTACTTTTCTTATATGCCTTCCATACTCAAAATCAATTTCAGATATGTTTTTGTTTTCACCAACTGTAATCAGGTTGAAATCATCAATGATCTTCCGGCAGACAAAACAATCACTGTGTATAGATGTGGCCCATTGGTTGACTTGTGTCGTGGGCCCCATATACCAAATACATCCTTTGTCAAAGCCTTTGCATGTTTGAAGGTACGTGTTTGCACGAAATTTTAGTGATGCAGGTTGTATTTGCATCTTGTTTGCATGTGTTGTGTTGCGTGTATATTTAACCTATGAATATGTAATTTCAGGCGTCTTCAGCGTACTGGAGGGGAAATAAAGATCGTGAAAGTTTACAGAGAGTTTATGGAATATCATATCCGGATAAGAAAAGTTTGCAGGTGTGATATTTTATTTTGACCTTTTATATGGTTTTGGTTTTTCTTATCTGCTTTCTTACCTGTATCAGCCGCTTCGGTTAAATTTCTGTCTTGTTAAAATTGGAAGTTCCTTGTATGCATAGTTGCACGAGTTCCTCAAATTGTATACAGAAAAAGAAGTATGGATAATTAATCTCAATCCTAACTCAGAATCTAATTTCAGTATAGGATTGGATACAGCTTAGAGAATGCAGTTCAATGAAAGGAAAAAGGTTTTAGATGTGTGAAGGCAAAAGGATGTCGCCTTCTAGTTAACCAAACATCCCTGCATAGTAGTATCTGAAATATTTTGTTGCTATCTTTTAAACTTGAGTCTGGTGGCTCTAGTCCCTCATATGGAAATTCAATTAACAAAGTCAAAATAGGTGGCAGGTTTGATGATATTTATTGAAATTGAGAAGTTGTTAGGTTGTGAATTGTGATATGTTTTTTTTTGATACAAGCGATATTCTACTTTAATCTAATCTAACCTACGGGGAGGGGGATTCGAACTTGGGTGCAGAGTGGGGAGCACATCCGCTCTAGCCAACTTGACTAAGCCCATGGTTGAGGTTGTGAGTGGTGATTGAAAAGGAGTGAAAGCTGCTGGACATTGGTCTTGAATTATTTCATTTTCTTACCAACATCTACTTTTCTGCAGCTATATATCCAGAGGCTTGAAGAAGCAAAAAAATATGACCATAGACTGTTGGGTACAAAGCAGGAGCTCTTTTTCTGTCACCCACTTAGGTATGTTTTGAGCTAATATTTCTTCATTGTATAAGTGATCAAGATTCCCCATGATTTTCATTTGAATATCTCTTCTTGTCAAGTTCAGCCCAGGAAGTTGGTTCTTCCTCCCTAATGGTGCTCGTATATATAAGAAACTAATGGCATTTATACAAAATCAATACATAGAAAGAGGCTATCACGAGGTTGGCAGTTAATCTTCAGTTTTTCTATCATCCTATTAATCTTAAATCATTTGCACCTAAATTACTTTTCCTTGGTAGGTTATATCACCAAACGTGTACAATATGCAACTTTGGGAAACATCTGGTCATGCCACAAATTACAAAGAAAATATGTTTGTTTTCGAGGTGAGTTTTGACATTATGCCGTTGTGATTATTTATATTGAAACACCTTTATGCTTAAACTTAAAAAGTAAATGAACTGTCAAAGCCAAATTAATAGCAGAAATAAAAATAAGATCAATACACAGATTTGAAAATGTACATTTTATTTATTTATTATTTGTATTTTTCTGTGTATGGATGGATACCAAATATTGGCTACATACATATTAATCTCTTAATAGGTAATCTGGTGCCACCAAAACTTGTCAGATTATTTTCTTGGGAACTTTGTATAGCTGGTCATGAAGGGGTCTCTTGCTTGGCTAATAAACAATATAGAAATAATAGTACGGAACTCAATGTAGATGATTGAGATTTTCATTGAGTAGTTATTCATGTAAATGAACGTGACTATCTTTAACCATGAGACTACTACAGGGTTGTTCAACAAGACGATGCTTAACTTACTGGCTATTGCATTTTTGCCCTGCAGATTGAGAAACAGGAATTTGGTTTAAAGCCAATGAATTGCCCCGGGCATTGTTTAATGTTTCAACATAGGGTTCGTTCTTATAGAGGTATGTTTTTTAATAAAAATTTCTTGACCTTTTTTCACTTGAATTGCTTAATAGGAAATTCACTGTATAAAGTGGTATTAACACACTTTCCTTGGCCTGACATTTTTGCACTGTACTGTCTAACACTTTCGGACCAATACTTTGTCTGACATATTATTTATTTTATTCTAAGCACTTGTGTTTACTTTGTCTGAACTTCTTTCATTTGTGTTTTTTCTTTCGAATCTTGATCACAAAGAACTTCCACTTAGACTGGCTGATTTTGGTGTTTTGCATCGGAATGAGGCCAGTGGTGCACTGACTGGATTAACACGTGTACGGAGATTCCAGCAGGTATACTTTCAATGCCTTTATTTTAGCTTAAACCTAGCTGTTAATTTTCTGACAAGTTTTCGTCCAAACTATGCTACAGGATGATGCTCATATCTTTTGCAGGGAGTCCCAAGTGAGTTGAACTTAATTAAATTGCAGATATTTTTGTTTTTGTTTTTTCTTGGCTTTGTTTTGTTTGTAAGACATATAGTGCTTCTCTGTCAGGTAAAAGATGAAGTCAAGGGTGTCTTAGAATTCATCCAGTATACCTATGATATATTTGGCTTCACTTTTGATCTGAAGTTATCAACAGTAAGCTTCTTGATCCTTATGCTTAAAGCATGAACCTTTTGACTTCGTTGCCTAAGGATGTGGAATTCAAATTTGATGTGTTGTACAACATTTGTACTGGTGTTTGTGTTGTAGAGGCCGGAAAAATACCTTGGAGACGTGGCAACATGGGAGAAAGCTGAGGCTGCTCTGACAGAAGCACTAAATGAATCCGGCAAGCCCTGGCAGGTACAACATTTTTACCTTATGCTTAGCTCAGTCCAAACTAGGTTCAAAACTTGATGAAGCTTAGTAGCCCTGTTTTTAAAATGGTTTAGCTTATTGACCTGAATGGATAGTATTGGACCTGCTAGCCATTTTCTACACCACTCATTTCACCATGGACATAAACTAGAATGGGAAATTTTTGTGATTGGTGGATTCTTGTTGTGGTCCATTATCTGTTATGTGTTTTCTTAAGCAGCACTTTAGGTGCCCCTGACTTTCTTGTTTGTGTCTGGATACTTACTCTGTTAGTTGTCTATACAGTTAAATGAAGGGGATGGTGCATTTTATGGACCAAAGATAGATATCAGTGTATCTGATGCATTGAACAGAAAATTTCAGTGTGCAACATTACAGGTATCTGATGATCACTTTGTTTCAGTTGCACCTCTTGCTATTTTGTTGTGTTTTGTTTCCGTTTAACACGATCATTTGAAAAATACTGTGTTTGCAGCTTGATTTTCAGCTCCCTACTCGCTTTGAGCTGTATTACTCAGCAGAGGGTGAAGAAGGAAAGAGGGAGACACCGGTTATGATACACAGAGCTATTTTAGGTTCTGTTGAGCGTATGTTTGCTATACTGTTGGAGCACTACAAAGGAAAATGGCCCTTCTGGCTTAGTCCACGTCAGGCAATTGTTTGCCCTGTTTCAGACAAATCCCAACCTTATGCTCTGGAGGTAGGTTGATATTTCCTTGTTTTTATTGGCTGCTCAGTTTAAGGTTCTAGGAACATTTTGTTGTTCCCCTTCAGGAAGTTTGCACTGGATCAATATAAATGCATTAATTATGTACATACAACACTCGCTGGTTTGATGTTTAACGGAACTGAACTATATTGCCTAACTTTTAAATTCTTCATGTTATGAGTTGTACAAAGTGCTTGAGTGAGATGTACTAAGGGTACAGTATTATTTAATCTTAAGTCATGGATAAAGCCATTGTTGCAATTTTGTAGGTTCGGAATCGGATCCATCAGGCTGGTTATTATGTTGATGTTGACACAAGTGATAGAACCATTCAGAAAAAGGTAAGAGTTCATAAATTTGTCCTTTGTTGATACTTTGAATTTTTAAGGTTTCATTTTATTTTATTTTCTGGTTTATTGGAGGTCCATTGAGCTTATGGGTTTCATAACGGGAGCTGGCCTCTCTCTCATTATTGGGTTCTCGGCCTTTTTTTTTTTTGGGGGTCAATGGCAATAAAATTTACTGTTTGATACACTTCATGAATTTTGTTTTCCAGTGACAAAGTCACAATTGTTTTCTTTAAGAATCTAGCACTGCTAGTGTCAATTTCTTTGACATGAACTGAAGTCTTTAATTGTTCAACCGAGGCTTGTGTCCCAAAGGTTGGTTTCTGTATACTTAATTGTTTTGTACCTGCAGGTACGAGAAGCCCAGATGGCACAGTACAACTACATTTTAGTTGTTGGTGAAGAGGAAGTCAAAACTGGACAGGTTCGATTCAATTCTAATTCTCTTATTTATTTATGTTGTATTTCCCCCTAGTTGCAGTTGTCCAGCCACAGAAATTATGTGATGCCGTTCAACTTTCTTATATAATTTATGCATCAAGTGGTCTGCTTTGGTTTATTGCGAAATAGCCTTTTACATGGCACCATGACAACAAGAATTGTGATAATTTAACATAAAAGAAGAAGAAAGGACTACTTTGAAACCATCCATCAAACAACAAGAGTCACCGCGCTGTCTAAGAGCGATCCTCTCGTGTTAGTTATGATGAATTATGCTTTTCCACTGAGTAGTTAATCTTTGATCCGTATTGTTCCAGGTGAGCTTACGGGTTAGAGACAAGGGAGATGTTACGGTAATGAGCATGGAAAATCTACTTCAACATTTCAAGGCCGAAGTTGAAGCTTTCCATTAGGATTTTGCTCT
This sequence comes from Prunus persica, assembly GCF_000346465.2. Taxonomy (NCBI): domain Eukaryota; kingdom Viridiplantae; phylum Streptophyta; class Magnoliopsida; order Rosales; family Rosaceae; genus Prunus; species Prunus persica. The sequence continues at coordinate 26,697,418 of NC_034009.1, forward strand.
TCGAAGAATGCTCAAAGCAATCTTAGACTTCTACCCAGATGGACAAAACATATTTGTGATCCCAACTGGAAATTACCTGTTAATTCCTGCCACCAGGCTTTGTACTTTGGTTTACTGTTTTTTTGTTTGTTTTGTTTTGGTATTCAATGTATGAAGTATAGGTTAAGAACTCTGTTGTTAAATCATCAAGATATAAGGATTTTTTCAGATTGACAAAAAATTGGCGTGTCTCTAGTGTTGTTTGCTTTAGCTTTTGTACGATGCACCGAACCTTGACCTGGAAAGCTTCTGACTGTCGTACTTGAATTAGGCGCTAAGCTTTTCTGCAATTGACATGCATTTCATTTCATTTGAAAGAAAGAAAAGCTGTGTACGTGTACGGTACTGATTTCAATTTCAATTTATGGAATGAGATTGAATTGGTGCTTTCCAGGCACTTGCTGTCTGCACCGCACGTGTTCCTACACCACGCTTCTACACAAGTGACAAACGCACTAACTAAGCTCTTTCTAGTGCTTTTTTTTTTTCTGACCCCAAAAAAAAGGCTCTAATTTAAAATTTTATTTTTACCATTAAGGGTCGCATTATACACATAACTCAATTATTATTTCTATGATGAAATGGTTGAAGTGTAGGGCCAGGCCTTTGATTTACTTTCAAGTGGCAATGGATTCAAGTTCTCATGGTATTCGTGTGTGTCGAGTTTCCTCTTCTTAACCCACAAAATAATAATAGGGTTCCTTACATGTTTTAGTACCTCTCCTCAACATAACAGGGTTCGGTTAGCTTATTTTACAACCCAAATAATTTCCAAGAAACCATGGCCTCTAGATTCTATATATCATCTCCTCAGGCTCTCTTTAGAAGATTACAATATGGAGTGTGACTTCAGGGATTTAATACTAATGAATGCATTTGTTGTTTTACCATTATTTACTCAAATTATATCAGTTATATTGTCCAAAATAATTTTTTAGTTACTTTTTTCCCACAATTATCTATCTATCATAAATATACTTCCTCTTGCAGTTATCCTATTTTCAGCAAGCCTTTGACTCGTCATTTCAAACGAAGAAAACATGTGCATTCATAAAAGCAACAAGATTCTTCACATTACAGTGTAATACGAGAGAAAGAGGGAGAGAGGTTGCTAGCAATGTTAGAAACCAATCCTTGATCCTTCTACAATATATAATTAAGCTAATGACAAAATAAATAACACTATTAATTAATTGCTTAATCAATTATTAGTAATATTAGTTCTGATCTTAGCTAGTGGTGATGGAAATGGTGTAAACATGTGCATTCATAAAAGCAACAAGATTCTTCACATTACAGTGTAATACGAGAGAAAGAGGGAGAGAGGTTGCTAGCAATGTTAGAAACCAATCCTTGATCATCAGTCTCCCCCTTGGCCACCAACTTCTGCTCCGTGATCGCCATGAAATCGAGCGGTCCATGGGATAACATAAACTGGGACCCTTGAAGATCATGTTCTTGCGGCTGCTGCAGCTGATCATGATTTGCAGGTGCAGAGGGCACCACTGAAGGAAGCTTTGAGAGGAGGGCTTCAAGGCTGCTCATGGAGGGTGTTATGTTTTTCAATGGAACTGCTTGGTTGTTGAGATATTGGTGGTGGTGATCATACATGAATTCATGAGTTGGAGTGCCCGCTTGGAAATGCCATGCATGATGATGATCTGGGGTGGGACCATATGCATAGCCATGATGATGATGATGATCAACCTTGTAGGGGAAGGGTGGAGATGATGGGTGTGGCAGAAGCACCCCTGGGATGCTTTCAATGTAGCTGAACTTCTTTCTTAGCAGAACTACATAGCTCAAATCTTCAACCACCTGCGGGATTTATAAACATTATTGATCAATGGCATACATATATGTTGAACTAGTTTCTAGAGAGAGAGAGAGAGAGAGAGAGTATCTCTCACCTTGTGAGTAGCTCCTAACTGAACAACACCTTCTCTAACTGCTATAAGGGCTATGGTCTGCAACATATTTGAATGAAATTAATAAATAAATAAAAACAAATCTATGTGAAATTTTGGACTTTTTGAGGTGGATTTTGATGCTATATACCTTTATGCCAGACTGGAACTGGGCTTCCCATGTCCTAGGGTGCTGAAGCAAAGGAAAAAAGAAGAAGAAACAACCTAAGAAAACAGACAGATCGATGTTTTGCAAAGAAAAACTAGGGTATAAATATAAAGTCGTGCCTGCAATTAGTATATGTAGCATGAAATCACAAAGTTAATTATATATATAAAAGCATTGATCAGGAGCAATCATACCGAGTCAGCTGAGTTGTGCCAGGCTGATAAGAAGTTGATTTCTTGATCATTTGGTTCTTTGTGTATCCACTTATGACTATGATCTGCAGCCACTTTCCCTATCAACCTGCCCAACCCCCAACACAGCATTAATATATAAATATTTCTCAACTAATTGCTTTGCTTCCTGTGTGTTCTTTCTTAGAGCTCAGTGAGTACTATATCCACACACACACACAAACAAAAAATCAAAGTCAGCAATTTGGTAATTAATTTCTTGATATCGTCGTCATTGCTATATAGCTTTTACCCTTCTCCGTAGTTGTAGATTTCATGGGACATCTTGAAGAAAAGCTCTGGTTGCAGGCCATTGTATTGTTGAAATTCACAGTTGCCATACATTGATGATGAAGGGCCTGCAGGACAATCAGAACTGGAGTTGATCTCATGAGCTGTTGAGGAGGCACCAAAGTTGCAGAAACCATCTTCCCAAACCAATATCCTGCCAAGTGCATATATACATACATATATATAATAAGCCAGAACATCAGTTGCAGAAATCCATTTTACTATGAAACTAGAACATCATTATATACCAGTTCCTTCTGTTCCCTCTTGACCTGTCATAAGCTCCATGACCTTCCCATCTGTTACAAGACCAAAATTGTTAATGAAAATTATAATATACACTAAGCTTTTTGTGAACCTGTACTTTATACTTTGAAGAAAAACAAGTAAAGAATCTTTTTTTTTTTTTTTTTTAATTTTTAAAATTTGGCAAAGTTGTTGTTTTCTTTTTATTTCCTTACTTGGGTGGTGGGTAGTTTCTAGGCAGGATCCTCCAGAAGACGGCATAAATCCACTGAGAGTTTTCATGAATGCACAAGCTTCTCAGGGTGTGTTGAAGCAGATGAGTCACAGCTAAGGGGTTCAGATGTTCTTCCATCTCTTGGGCGTATCTCTCAATGTTTTCTCTACCTTTTTTTTTTCTATTTCTCCTCTTCCAATCTTCACCTATCCTCCTTTATATAATAAGCCTACCAACATGTTCATCTCTCATTTATACCCCTCTCTCTCTCTCTCTCTCTCTCTCTCAGTGTGGAAGACTACTGGAAGTAAAATAAAATTTTCTTCAACCTTTTTTTTTACCGAAGTGTTTCCTGAGGCCCCACCTTGTCTTTCTTGCAATCCTTCATTCAAAACTACTACTAAAATTTTATTTTATTTTCTTGGTTAAGTCCTACCTCATGATCCCAATTATGTTATTATATCAGCGAAACGACCAAACCTTAGTTTTCACAGACTAAATGATGGCAAGTATTGACTAGCTAGCGCCCTTTCTTTCTCTCCAACCCCCAATGGTATTATTATCATTCTGACTTTCTGACGCACTTACCATTTGGTGTTCCCACTCAAATTTCAGTTCCATGAAAAACTTTCTTACCCTCGACCTTCAACACTGCACCGCCATCAAGCTTAGTTATTGAAGCATGTTATAAAATTAACCAAAGATTATTTGATGACCAACGAAATATCATAAACAAATATAGGGTTCTGCCAATTTCTGATTTTCCTGTGGTGTTGAGGAAGGCACGGTATTTGTGTACGTATTTTTCTGCTGGTGTACGATAGATAGATATCTTGTTCAGTCAAAAACAATGGGTGCTAGCTATCATTTAGGTTCGAGAAACCTTAGCCCACAATACGTACAGAGTTGCAGTTCGTATAGTAGTACTTGATATTGATGCCCTACTCTTGCCACTTCATAATAATGGCACTTTCCCAATTACAAAGAGGGCCAGCCAGCCATTATTAAGCATTTGCAGATAATAAGGTGGAAAAAAGCTGCTTTCTTGCTGGTTGCTGCCATAGAGTTTAAAGAGTGCTTCTCTTAGTCTTTTAGCCCTCACTGAGACAAAGCCATGTTACATATATAAAATGCTGATCGACTATATATTGCATTCATTAATTATAAGTTATAACCATGCATCGATTTCAATCTCTCTCTCTCTCGCTCTCTCTCTCTCTCTCTCTCTCTTCTGTGAACAACATGATGACCAAGAGGAGCTATCAGTGATTTCATTTCCTCACCCTCTCTCCCTGACACCAAGGAAAATATTGACAGAACATTATACTGTCCCTTTGACCGTCCTTTTCTTTTTTACAAGAAAGAAACCGTCGTCTCATTATAACACCGTGTAATAAATGTATGCATCAGTGTAATTTACAGGATATATAGCCAAACATTTGTCACCTTCATTGCTAGCCTTGATAGTGACACACATTGCTATCTCCATAATTTTCCCTTTGGATTCTTGTTACCAAGGCCAACCCCATCCATGTCTCTACTCAATGAGAGAGAGAGAGAGAGAGAGAGAGAGAGAGAGAGAGAGAGAGAGGGGTGTTATAATTCATAAATGGGTTCTGTTATATTGTAGTTTTTGGGATCTTATAATGCATGAATTCACGATCCCTTTGCAGAGTAAAATATTAATATTGGGAGACAAAGTCTGATGGTGGTGATGTAAGCAAAAGGAGTGTGTTTTGGGGCAACAATTGAATGAGCTTTGGATTTTATTGGTGCTGGTGATGGTTCTGGTCTACACTTTATATTGTTGTTTTGTTGATTTTTGAAAAAGCAGTTCCAAAGATTGATATTGGAGAAGTTGGTATGGAAGCAAAGAATGGCTCAAGATAGATACCAGTGGTCAAAGATTATTGGTGTTGAAATTTGGCCCATCCCTTTCTCCCCATTAACTAGTGGAATCTCTGCTCTTCCCATCCCCCATCCTTTTTTGAATCCCATTTGATATATTTAAATCTCTCAATGTAATGCAAAAACCAACAGAATTATTAATTAACAAATGGTGTTGCTTTGTGAAAATGTATAGTGATAATCAGACAATATGAGACAGTATCTAGTAAAGCTCACTCTAAGGCAGGCATATGATCTTCTTCTTCTTCTCTCCCACCACACAACTTTAGCATATTATTAGTTAATTATTTTATGAGAAAAGGTTGGTATGTATAAACATCGGCAGCAGAGAATGGCAGGGGATCAATGTAATTTGATATTGTTTTGGAATGTTTGATATTGTATTATAATTCAGATGATGGGCTGCTGCATTGGGTGGATTGCCTCTTTTGTCTTAAAGAAGCAGAAACACTAAATGCTCCTCAGTTATTTGGTTTTGTTAGAAAGGGTTGGTTATCAGCTTCTCTAGCTCTACTGTGAATTTGTGATGAATGTCCAAAAATCTAAATTTCAGTGTTTCTTAGAGTGATGAAATGTCTTATCCACTTAACAAGATGATTTGTTCTCACACTCATATAAAAATGGCATCCACATTTCCCAACATGCATGTGTCACAACAATACGGTGAGTTTTAATTCTTTTTCTAGCAAGGCTTTGGTCCATATTTTTCAAAGTGAGAGGTACCTTTTGTTTTCTGCACAGTTAATAATTTCAAATACAAAGCCATATTAGGGAGGAGGAACCGAATCTAAGATGAAGGAAACTATACATGATTAGGGTGTGCCATAAAATCCAGAGGGGAAAAAACTCAAAAAAGTCCAGAGTGGAGGGGTTTTTAGGCTGTGACAGAAGTTGATCAAATGCATGAAAATACTGGGAATTCTTCACCCTAACATAGAAAAACTCCAAGGCAATCACGTGAAGGCATTGCCAGTGACAATTTTGGGCTATAAAAAAAGCTGTGTGTACAAATCCATAACGAAAAGGAAAAAGGAAGAGATTAAAGAAAGATATCCCTTTTCTGGGTAGCTTTTGTAACCTTTTCATTGCTGTAAAATTGAGCCTGTATTTCAAAGACAAAATATTCTTGGCTCCCACACACACACCACACCCAACTTTTACATGTCATCAGTGTTGCAAAAAGCCATCCCATATATGGTATCAAAAAGTGGTCGTAAACTCAAACCTGCAATCAAAAGATGGAAGATGCTCTTTCATTCTGGACCGTCCATCACAAGGGAAGGGACCAAATAATCAAAGGTGTAGAGACAGTAGAATATACATCAGATATTGCATTAGGCATGTGCCTCTGCTCTGATAAGAAGGTAAAATTTCTGGTGGAAAAAAAAAGAAATATAATGGTACAAGTTCTTGTTCTTGTATATCTTCACAAAGGGTTGAATATAATTAGTTCTTTGAGGGGGAAAAAAATAGGAAAATGAAAACATGCAAACATGATCATTGGTGCTGCTGTGAAAGTCAGAGAAAGATACCCAATGTATGCTTTTGTACTTGAAAGAATGGAAAATGATTTATCATCACACTCTCTTTGAAGTCTGAAGCTTGGTCAATCTAGTGGACGATCCATATGAGGATCCACCTACCGTTATTGTGAGATACAGATGTTCTACACATAATATATAATTCAATCTTTGAAGGGACTTGCAAAGATTTTTTCTCCAACGCTCCTTCATAATCATCACCATCCCTTTCACTATCAGCATGCATCAGCATCAAAATTAAAGTGCCATTGGACAACCAAGACACAACTAATATAATATAATATTATATATATACTGGTCCATTTATAAGCTGTAAGCAATGTGACATCGTGATGTCTTTAAGGAAAAAAAATTTCTTCTAACGAGAATAGCACCGTTTTGTTATTTCAAGCCAATAACATATAATGACATGTTAAAAAGTTATCCCACTTGTCAATGTGTTATTGATTTAAAATAACGAAAAATATTATCTTATTATATGAGAGTTTCTCTCGTCCTTGAGGGGCCTAATTGATTAATTTCATTATTCACTTTGCAAGTACATGTCATGTCACATGCATTAATTAATTGATTAATAGGCAACTTTTGTCAATATTACCCGCTTAAGTTGACAATATTATAAATATAGGCTTTGGTTGATGGAAACATGCATGCACAGGATCTTGTGTACTTTTAGGAGAAGGAATTAGGGGGACAATTAGATTATGCTAATCATTGGATATGATCAATTAATGATAAATTAGTTCTGTTGTTATACATATATAGACAAAGTGTTAACAAAGGTTAAGTGAGATACATGCATGGATCGCCATGATTGCATTCAATTGAGTGGGGTTTGAAGAGATGATGCTAGCTTCTTTGGCTAACAGAAGGATGAAAGGGACTAACAATCATAGAGAGATAGAATTGGCATCTAAAGCTCTGCAGTTGAGGACACCATGACTAAGATATGTGGGACACACATGGAGAGATTGGGACTTGATCAAATCACAGAGAAGCTGCCTCCTCATCCCTTTTCTTCTCAATCACCAAAACCCTCTCTTTTTCTCCCTCATTTGTGCCCACATGGAGACTTATCAAATCAAACACAATTAACCTTCCAATGCATTCTCATGGTAATTAATTCATCTAACAAATCAAAGACAGGTGGAGATTTTATATTCCAAGTGATTACATGTAAAAAAAAAAAATAAAGGCTGCTCTGCACTGCTACCATCCATCTTGATTAATATTGCTATAGTATTTTTGACTTATTGAAGCTCTCTTTACAGTTGGCATGACACACATAAAAACATGGCCATAGTGAAGTGAGATGCTCCTTGTTCTCTACTTTGAAAAAGAAGCAGAACATAAAGATATAATTTTTTTGGCCTACATTATGCAGTAACAACAGAAGCATGGATTTTTCTTGAGGTGTTCAAATTGGACTAAATTCTTGTTTTTTCCTATCAAAGTACTATTGACCACTTTTTTTTATTGTCAATCTTTACAGAACAAACATATACATGATACATGTTTACCTGCATAATTTGCAAACAAGTTTACCAAATGAACAAAGGAACATGGTGCATGTAACTCAAGAAAGATAAAAAAAGAAAACATGATACATGTTTATAAAAAAATGGTTGCATGTTGAGTTTGTTTGTGGTAGGTGCCTGCCTTGCAGATGCTCTTATCCAGTTAGGCCGCTAAGTTTGTACTGTGTGGGGCATGGACCAAAGCAACTAAAATATGATCCCACATCCTCCCAAGTCTCAACAATCCCCATTCTAGATTGTCCACCTTATGGCCCGTTTCTTTGGACTATATGCTTGGGTAGGTAACAGTCAATTCCCAATCTTCTGAGACTTCGATGATATAGGGTTCACGGCTGACGGAGTGGTTTAAAATGTAGGGTTTATGGGAGTTTGTATATGCGTTTATAAATAATTGATAGTTTGCGTGTATACGCTTATCATTTTATTTCACTTCAAAGTTAATGTTCATATTTTCTTTTGGATTGAAGGAAGTACCATGACATCAATTTCATCATGTACCAATATTTTGATTGTTTTTGAATAATGGTTAAAGCTTCTGTACTGGTTTCGTGAGAAAACAACATTTAATTATGGAGGAATGGAGATCCAGTGATATGCCACTATCAAAGCCCTCAAAGGGCCCCTCATATTGTACGTTTGCTCTCTCTCTCTTTGAAGCTTTTTTTTTCTTCCTTTATTTGCGTCTGTCAGTGAAGGAAACAAGGGGGAAGGTAATTGGTACTAGCAGCCAATGGCTTGCACTGACTTGTCCTTCTCCGTGCCTCTGCTAGTGCTTGCAAATATCAGAACCAAATTTTTTCAGAGACTTAATTATTGATCCTAGAATATTTGAGAATGATGAAGAATTGAAAGGGTTAATTTATCTTCTTATTGTGCATTTTCCTGGAGTTTTTTCTTAACCAAAGGCAGAAGTTTATTGAATCAAAAAGATGCATGTCCTTACCAAGTTTGCCTATATTTGAACACCGACTCAAATGTCCTTTTCTCATTTTATCCTGTCTATTTTCTTTTCCAAGTTCTAGGCAGACAGGGACAATGTCCAAAAATTACTGCTTTTTTGGCAATCTTGTATTAGACTAATATCAAAAGCTCCAGAACCTAATTTGCTCTTAAAGGGAGATTTTCCGGCCTACTTTACTGATGGGCACAGTACAATATGAACTTTAGAGTGTGTGGAATTTTATGCATTAGAGTCAAATTGAGGCAAAATTCATGTGGCTTTTCCTCTCCAAAATAATTGCTCCCTCCCTCCTTCCCTCCCTCCAATTATTTCAGGTAAGCATTGACATCACCGTATCATCATTGCCAAATGCCTGCAGCAACCCCCACTTCAGTATAGAAATGCAACATGGAGAGACACATGCATACATACATACATACATACATACATACATACATACATACATACATACATGCATACATGCATGCACACATCCATACATGCATACTACATATGAAGACTGGCATGTTCCAATAGGAGGGCCGAGATCAAATTCATTAAGATTGTAACCTTAAAAAAACAGCCGGAGAAGCAGTGAGTATGTTGATGATAAGTAACCCATCAGAGATCGCCAGGGAGCTAAGCTGCAGAGAAGAGCCCCAAAAGTGGTCATTGTCGATTTGTCATTCAAACCAAACTATAGGACCACCAGATGGAGAACTATGTTCTATTGGTCCACTGCCTAAGCATACAACTGTCTTGCATAAGCTCAACCAGACTCACATTCCTCCTATATGGTAAATAGGTTCAAATTTCAACACATAAAGGTTCTCGCATGCTGCTTCTTCTTGTTGTTGGTTTTTGTTTTTTATTTTTTTTTGCCAAAGTTAGAAAGCAGAAGGGGATTTTTCTTACACACATATTGACAAGATGCCATATAGATGTGAACCTGAGACCACCGATCATCAAATCAATACTATTTTTCATTAGGTTAGACCCCTGTATGATCAACCCCTGCTGCAAACTAGAACAGTAATGCTCTTAATTTGGCATTAGAAACACAAAAAGAATGATTACTGATCAGATTTAGTACTCCTTACTTATAAAATTTGAAAAACATTAGGAATTTTATTTTTACACTTACCAAGTTGGACCATGCAGACGCAGAGAGCTGCCCCTGAGGGTTGATTGTTGCATCTCTGTGGCCTTCCAATCAGCCCTTCCTACTGCAGGGGGAAGACCCAAAAGTTGGGAAACTAAAAAGGCTTGGAATACTGAGAGTCTGATCGCTAAAGGCTTGGATTTACAGACTAGCAGCCGCCTTCATGGTAGCAGGAAAATATTAAACAAGTTCATGGGCCACTCTAGATAAAGGGATAAACTTTCTGGCAAGGAAATAAACATGGTCTCAGTTAAATTTAAACTAAGGCCTCTTGTTGCGAGTGCTTTCATGGGCAAAGCCCAAGAAGAAAAGAAGATGGTCCCACAAACACAATTGCTATCTTTCTCTGAGCCACAAAAAAAAAACAGAAAGAAACATCCTCATGCCTTACCGCTCAGACTATAATGAGTGGAAAGTTATAAGGGGTAAGTTATAAGGGGTTCACTTTATAGTCATCAGATCAATTCAAGGGCTGGGGAGAATTGAGATAAAGTTTTACAATCGGGTAGATGAGGAACCCAAACCCGAATTTAATATCCAGCAGGTCCGAAAAAAAAGAAGAAGAGGCAAGTTCGAAGTTTGAACATAAAAAACTCATCGCTCTAAAACACATAGCTCTGAGAAACCACTAAGCTATGAGAAACGGTTGAAGGCAACGGTTAACGATGGTTGAAGACAATGGTTGAACGCCACTTCGTTCTCCAAACCCTAAAAAAGTATTTATTTTGAGTGGAAGGGGCAAAGGTGTGGATTCCGAAATAGTGAAGGGGCGAAGCAGTGGAAGGGGAAGGAGAGAAGCCGTATTCGTTGGAAGTGATAGGTTCCATTTGTGGAGCAAAGCCGCACAAAGACCCCGCACAGACACCTTGCGATTGTTCAATAACCAGCATTTGGTGAGTAATTTATGGAATTTGAGTTTAGGGTTAGAGTAACGGTTTTCCCCAATTTGTACCATCAATGTTGTTGAATTTGGCATCTCTTCTTTGTGCTTCACTTGCATGTTAATTTTTACTTGGGTATATGTTAAAAAACGAATGAAAATCAAGTCAATAACATGTCAATAATGATATGAATAAGATAATGGTGTTGAATTGGAGGAGGCCCTCAAAACCTTCCACATTTGAAGCAGTGCATAGTGCAGATTATCTCTCTGGCGCTAGAATATATATAGTTTTTGAAATAAATATTATTTCCTTTGTTACTAAATTTGCTTGAGAAAAATGAGAACAGATAATAATAAACTCATGAATAAAAGTGCAAAGCATTTGATGAGTAATTTATGGAATTTGAGTTTTGGATTAGAATAACGGTTTTCCCCAATTTGTACCATCAATATTGTTGGATTTGGCATCTCTTCTTTGTGCTTCACTTGCATGTTAATTTTTGCTTGGGTATATGTTAAAAAAAGAATGAAAATCAAGTCAATAACATGTCAATAACATATCAATAACATGTTAATAATGATATGAATAAGTTAATGGTGTTGAATTGGAGGAGGCCTTCAAAACCTTCCACATTTGAAGCAGTGCAGAGTGCAGATTACCTCTCTGGCGCTAGAATTTATATATATTTTGAAATAAATATTATTTCATTTGTTACTAAATTTACTTGTGAAAAATGAGAACAGATAATAATAAACTCATGAATAAAAGTGCAAAGCATTTGAAGATAAAGGTTGATCTATGATGATTGTGGCTGACTGAAGAAAAAGCTAGAAAGAAAGAAGGATGTGGCAATGGCTTAGCAAGCAGATAGTAGAGCAGATGCTTTGCTTTGCTTCCTTCCACCATATTTCTTATTTATTTATTTATTTATTTTGTGTTATGTATGAGATGAAAATAATTGTCATGTGTGTGAAGTGCAGAATTTGCCTAGATTGCACTCACACTCACTCATGCATCAACCATTGATTATAGTTTGGATCTATAAATAAAACACATGAAATTGTTTGTAATTCACAGAATCATTGCATTAATAGGTATTTGCACAAAATTTGTCATATTGCTTTGATGATGTTAAAGCCTGTGATCAGTAATCCCTATGCGCATGTACTTTGTAAAATTTGTAATGTGCCTGGTTGACTAGTTGTGTAAATACCAATGTGATTGTGCAAATATGTGGTAGTATATGTGTTCACGTTATTTCATCTTGTATTTCAAGAAATGGGATCCAACATGGAGCTGGTATGGCTAGAGTCAGAGGCATATTCGTCACGGGTGAACAACTGCTCACATGCAAATTCATCCATAGCTACAATTCGAGCAAAGTTGAGTGCCGAACAATTAGAACAATTCAAGACATCATGCTTTGGCCATCTTCTGAATATAGATAAGATTCAGTTTAGCGGGCAGATTGTGCATGAGGTTGTGTTGCGTAGAGTAATGGGGTAAGGTGTGAAAGACTTGGATGGACTGAGTTTCTTAATAGGGTGCGAGGTTGCTCAGTTCACTCGTCAGGATTTCTGCTTGATCACAGGGCTTCTTTTTGGAGAAGTGCCTGAAGTTTCCAGTGGAGAAAGTGATGAAATTAGACTTCAGAAAAGATATTTTATAGACGAAGGAATTACATGTAATGCTTTAGAAGAAGCATTTTTGAGGTGCATAGAGGAAGATGACATCTACAAGCTAGCTCTTGTTTACTTTGCTGAGTTAGTGGTTTTGGGAAGGGACAAGCATTTGAACATCAATCTAAATTACCTGACCCTTGTAGAGGACTTGGATGCGTTCAACAGGTATCCGTGGGGTTTGGTGTCCTTTGACAAAACCCAAGACAATCTATTTTATGCACCAGCAAAGTATGTGAAAAGCTTTGAAAATGAAGAAGGAAGAGGGAAGGGGAAAAGTAAGGTAACGGGAACAAGCCGGAAAAATGAGAAGGGTAAGAAGGATAAGCATGGTGAAGTGCAAAGGGGTGGCTGGTGTTTTAAAGGTTTCAGGTATGCTTTTTAGGTACATGGTAATAATGTTTATGTTAGTTATGTTTTGTGGACTTTAAAACTTAAATAATGATTTTTGTCCTGTGAATTGTGTAGATTTGGGTATATGAATTAATTCCTAGAATGGCGGACCTGAATTACTGCAAGGTTGTTGATCCGACAGTTGTCCCACGTATTTTGCGATGGAGAACTACTACGTCTGTTCCCGAGATGAGAAAGTTGAACAATTATTTTTTCCAGAGCAAAGAGGTTTGGTTTGCAACCTTGGAACTATTTATAAGATTCAATGAAATTATGAAGTAGAATGATTGAATATGACTCTTGTCTGTATTCTGAAACAGTCAGTTTAGTTGCAGGCGCTATGTCCGAGTGAAGAGGAAATGAGACAACCATATTGGAGTTGGCCACAGGATCGCCCTGCTGTTGTCTCGGCAAAGTCAATTCCTTCTTCATGTGCTAACCTTGATGAGTTGAACAAGGTGGTAAGCTTGTTGAGGTCCGAGTTGTTTCAGAGTAAAGCGGGAAAAAGACGTCCTTGAGTTAAAGGTCATACGGATGGAAAAACTTTGTTTAGGTCCTCAGTTTGAGCAGGAAGTAAGGAGGGACCTAGCTTTACTGAAAGAGCGGACGAATCGTTGTGCCATCTCACATCTATTTAAGGGAAGTGAGGAAATGGATGACATTTAATAGGATGAAGGGCCAAGTAACAGAAATGAGGGAAAGGAAAAGGAAGATGAGGGGATTGAAGGGGGTGAAGTGCAAAGAAAACCAAGTGAGGTAGAGGAAGCTCAAAGGAAAAGAAGTGAGGGAGAGCAAGTGAAAATAAAAAGCAGCAAGGGAGAGGAAGCGTAAAGAAAGAGCAGTGAGGGAGATGATGTGAAAAGAAAAAGTAGTAAGGGGGATGAACTGCAAAGAAAAAGCAGTAAGGGAGAGGATCTGCAAAGAAAAAGAAGGGAGGGCAAGGAAGTGAAAATACAAAGAAGTGAGGAAAAGGAAGTGTAAAGAAACCAATGTGAGGAAGAGGATGATGAAGTTATGTTGCTTGGCGATGACATTGGCGAGAGCACGGAGGGGACAAAGGTTGAGTTTACTCTCGGGGATATTGATTTGGATCAACCTATAGCTGTGCTATCTCAGTTGAACGTTTGGTTGAATGATGAAGGTAAAGCTGTGGAACAAGGGGTCCAATTACGGAAGAGGAAGAGGATCATTCTTATGTGGAAGATCATTGAAGCTAATGAATTGGTTCAAAAAACTCTGCCAGAGACAATCCGACTTCGGATGTTAGACCCAATGAAGGCGATTCCGCATGATGATATGGTGGAATTGCTGAAACTTTGTTGGGAATGGCGCCATAACCCAAAGTAAGTCCCTTGTTTTTTGAGATAGAAGACATGAGTGTATATATTTTTTAATTGTTGTGTTCTAAAACTTTTTTATATTCATAGTTTGATGATGCAATTTGGCAACGTGAAAGCTGAGATTGAATTCTTCGCTTCCCTCGTCAAAGCTGACGGTTGGTTGAAAGGAGATGTAAATTTAATTGATTATGCATTTATTTTAATGTACATAGATTATGAGATTGATAAGAAAAACATGTGCAGCATATTGATTTGGGGTTGTATCTCATCCGGAAGCGACAACAAGAGTTGGAGGAAGTAGAAATATCGGACTGGACAACGACCGATGTATTTTTTATGGTATGTCATAGGCTTTGACCAAGTGCAGTTAATAATTACAAATTATCCATACTTGCTTTGTGGAGGTGTTTAACCATTGATTGTTTTCTATTTCACAGAATCACATTCATACTTGCTTTGCGGATAATAAAGGAAAAAAAGAGCAGGTTGGGTGGAAAATTAGAAACAGTTTACTGAACGTTGTAAATGGCAAGGTTCCGGCGTGTGTGATGGATTGGCAGAACGCGTATAAGGTGTATGCCCATTGTATGTTGACGAAGTACAAGTATTGGGGTGGCTGTAATGATTGATCTGGTTAAGTGTGAAATCAAAGTGTACGATTTAAGGGTTTCACTTATTCCAGATGAGATCTTAAAGGAAGAACTCGCCTCGCTTTCAATTACGATTCCAAATCTTCTCAACACCATCGACTTTTATGAAGAAGATGTTTACGCAAACGATTGCAGCCGAGATTGGTGGTGTCCGTGGCCAATAGAACGTGTGGATGTTCCACAACAGTCTAATCAGTGAGCACAACTTTTTATTTAATTTTATTACTTTAAATTTTCAATTACGTTAGAATGTCATTGGTTGAGTTGATCAAGTTCTTGTTTTGCTTTAGAAGTGATTATGGCATGTTCGTGTTGAAGTACATTGAGCTTTTGAGCGCTGAGATTCCGTTAGCTACTTGCACCTCGCAGAACTTGCCCTTTTTTCGGTTGAAGTTGGCTGCAGAGATAGCACGGGGACATGCTTACATGCCATGATATTGGTTGAACTTGGTTTAGGTACATGATGATTAAATAGGTTTTGGGAATGTCCAATTTCAAACTCATGTAAATACACAATAGAGACCCAGGGGTCCTTTTCGAATTCTACCTTTGCTCCTCAATTCTTCTTCATCTTTCTCAATCTTAGTGTATTTTGGTACATAATTTTAGGTTTAAGTTATTGGACAATAACAATTAGAACCAAAATAGTGGCAAATATTATAGCGGATGCATGTTTTCATTTCGATTAGTGTTATACTACGCTACTTTTATTCTCATATTGTGCTAAATGTATATGGAGCTAGATGCAGAGCATAGACAGAAAAATGAAGAATCTGAAATGAAGATGCTGAGGCTTGATGAGGAGAAAAGTAAATGGATCTATAAATCTATTGCACGTGGGCTATCTAAATGGATAGGCAGATGAGTTTTTGAAGTTAGACACATGTCATTCCTATACATAGAATGTGCATCTAGAGTGTAAAGTTTTTTTGGATTTAATGAAACAAACATCTGTGTAATATTGACCTAACTCCTTCACGATATTTACATAACCTTAACCAAATTACATTGAATTGGAATTTGAAGACTGCATATGTGAATTGGGATTTGAAGAATGCATATGTGAATGGGGACTGATGACTTTTTAAGTGTATTACATCATTGCAAAGTGATATATCATCATTTATGCAAGCCATCATTCCAAATATCAGATCCCAATCTTTAAGCCGTTCAACATGCCTTGACTTAATTGCAATTGGTTGCATGTTAATAAGGTAATTTTGTAAGGGGAATAATTGGCTATGGCCTCGCATCCAATGTTTTATTCAACGATGCCCTCTTTATAGAAACACATGAAAAAATATCCCCAGGTGCAATGCTATAAAAACTCCCTATTAGTTCCGTACCGCCCCTCGGGTTTGAATCCCTCTCTCCTTTATAATCGGTTAATAAATTCGTTGATGTTCTTTATTTTATTGGTTTTGGGCAGCTGAGTAGCATAAAAATAATGTATATTGGTGCGTCTATATTGCATGTCTGTTGCATCTATATTGCTTCTCTATTGCGTGCATATCTTACATTTATTGCGTGTATTGATTGTTTATTGCTGACGAAGGAAATAAACAACAATACACAGGCAACAGACAAGCAATATACACACAACAGACACGCAATATACACTCAATAGATATGCAATATACACACAATAGACATGCAATATACATCAGTCCCCAATTACACCAACCATAAGGAAGTCGTATTGAATAGAAAATTCTACTTAACAGTTGTTCTTCCTACTAAAAGAAAGAATAAGGACCGTTTCCCCTATTAAATCTAACTCCTTAAATCTTACTTGAGTGGTACTTTTGCCCTCAATAAACATGCAATATTGGAGCAATAACATGCGATATACATGCAGTAAACAATCAATAAACCTTCAATAAACATTCAATATCGATTCAATAACATGTGAAATACATGCAGTTAACAATCAATAAACTTTCAATAAACATGTAAACAATCAATAAACCTTCAATAAACATTCAATATCGGAGCAATAACATGCGAAATACATGCAGTAAATAATCAATAAACCTTCAATAAACATTCAATATCATGCTATTTACATGTAGTACACAATAAATAAACTTTAAGTATACGCAAATAAACAATTTATATACACTGAATAACTATGCAATTTTCAAAAAAAATGTATTGTCTTATTATTGCATCGTATTGGCCCTGTATTATGATTTTATCGTATTCGTATGACTTTATTTTTTTTAAGTAAGTCTTGAAAAGTTTTTGCTGGGTTTCAGACAAATAAATGATTTTGTTTCGAACAGTAATTTAAACTCAATGTCAATCCACTTATTTCAAGAATAAAAATTACAAAATGGGTTTGAAAACTCATTGGTGGTGAGTGCAATATGTCTTTTTGGGGAGAACTTTTACAATTCTTGAAACCGTGCCCTTAATTGGTCATTAAAAGAACAAATAATATGACAATTGATACAACTAATAAAACTAATACCAAGTCCTTAATGGACTTCAGCATATTCAGCAGTGTAGCATCATACGTGTCATCTTGCTGTTCTGCTTCAGCGGAGGTTACATCAACCCATTCGAATCCATTGCAACTGGTGGCTCCCTAATTGCAGGCATCATATATGCAAAATAATTCTGTCAGAGTTAGACATAGGTTTTTTCACCCACATAAATATTCTGGAAATGAAAACTTACATAGGAGGTTAGACACTTCCAAAATGGCTTCCCTCGATTTTTATCTGATTTTGAAACCCGAAGCATCATTGCAGCTCCACAATACTGACACCTCTTTGTTTGAGCGGGAGATGAAGACGAAGACATGTTGAATCTTCTCACTTGTACCTCTTCTCACTCAAATCTTCTCACTGAAACCTCTTCGGACTCATACCTTCTCACTCATAGTTCTTAGTCATACCTCTTCACTCATAACCCTAAACTTCTCACTCAACTCTCTCTCATCTCTGCCCAAATCGAATTTTATTATTCTTTTCTGTGTGTGGGTGGGTTGGTCACGATCTGGACACCTGTACTGTTAGAATTGTAGCACCTTTTACCCCGAAAAGTAATATAATATTTCACTACCAAATATATTAATTTGAAAATGGAGGGGACACTGCTTTAAATATATTATTTTATTTATAATTCATTAAGGCAACTAGTTGGATAAGAATCCATAATCATTGGTTCCATTTTAATAACATTATTAAGGGTAGTTTGGTGTGGGAAAATGAAAAAGTATCTGATGAGACCTTCTGTGACTAGTCAGTAATCCATCACATTTGTATCAATGAATTTGATGGCAGGAAAATCCTAAAAATGGCTATGCAAATAGGTTATTAATTGACTTTTTGCCTGTCTGACTCTTTTTGCATTTCGATGACGTTTTCCCTTCTCTTGTCTTGAGTTTTAGGGTGTTGGGTTCAATTTCTTTAAAAATGGTCAACTTGAAAAAATCTCAAGTGAAAACACCTTCTCAAAACACTACAAACAGAGGATAAAACAAAACCAAAACCCCATATATTCTCATTTCTCCCCTCTTCCACTCCTCAAATCGTTCGATTCTAAAAACATTTCAATGAATTCGAAACATTTCACTACACTCGGAGGAAAGAGAAGAAAGCATCTCCATTTGGATATGCCCCAAGCCTTCATCCTGGAGTTAGCTTGGTTTAAAGAGATGTTATACGTGGCAACCCAATCATCGGAAGATCTCTTCCGTATGGCATCTGTGTGCCCATTGTTCCATACGTTGGCAAACACTCCACAAGTGTGGAACACTATTTCAATGGCAAAGTACCCAAACCATCGTAGCTGGTACCATGCCAATCATGCGGTCCAGTATTTCTTGCAACAATGCAGGGCTTGCGAGAACCTTGAGTCGATATTTAGAGAAGCGTTCAAAGTGTTTTTCATGCAGGGTAACGTGGAAGTGTTGTATGAGATGCGCATTGCAGCCACGACAGGCCATATGGAAGCGGCATATCTAGTTGGACTACTTGGCATGTCCAGAATTGGTCAGTCCAAAGAGGATGCATTAGAATTTTTGTGTTCTTTGAATCAATGTAACAACATTGATATGAAAGGAACCAGAGATGCTTTGAGATGTAGATTAAGCCGAGTTTTCTCTATTGCAAAACATATAGTAGATATGTTTTACTAGGGGAAGATTAAGTTCAATCACTGCCGCGCTTGTAACAACAACGAATGATGTTTTGTTATTCAAGGCTGGCCTACTGAAGAAAAGATAAATCCTGCCTTCTGGACTTGTTGCAATCGATGCAAATGGCACAGTGAGAGTGTTTTTTGGTTCAAGGTGATGCCTGTGTATGTTGTGCCAGGGAATCCATACCCTTATAATTAGTTGTAGTATGTTTTTACGGTTTTAATGCATTGTGGACTTGCTTCTCTTCAGTTCTAGGTTGGCTGGCTACGTTGTACAATGTTGTTTAAATATTTAGTTTTAATCTATTTTGTCTGGTGTTTGTGCTGTCATAAACGTTTTATATATAAATGTATAATATATATATATATTATATAGTGGAATGATTACTGACATCATAGACGGCTACGAATGACATTTTACTGACACATATTTTGCACAACTGCAATCTTAATATTTGGTAAACGAAAAGTCATACATGGAGTGAGTAGGTGTCTTTTCACCGGTGCTTGGGAATGACATTTTCCCACTTAGCATATCCCAAATGATTTGGTTATATGTTTCTTAAGCAAAACTTGAACAGTGAATGACTTTGAATAATTTTTTCATGATGTTGTAGAATGGATGGCTTGTATATTTTCATTTTATTTTTCAAAATATCCCTTAAACCTAAAAAAGAAAAAAAAATTAACAAATTGAAGAAGAGAGAAACTGATTAGCACCAGAAATGGTTTATTCGCATGCAAAATAAAAATAAAAATAAAAATAAAAATTTAGAGTAAATATAATTAACAAATGTACAAGCTAAAAAGTAATATGATGATAATAATAATAATTTAGGATAAATAATAATATAATACTTATGTAGCGTAACCATAAAACAGGGAATTCAGTCGGAAGATGAAGTCCCAATGAGTTCGTAGCAATTTTCGGAACATTATTGTGATTTTTGTGTATTTAGTTATGAATTTTCTAAGAAAAAGTAATAAAATAATAATTTAGGGTAAAAGGCAAGGATGTGGCCATGTTGACTGACGTACACTTGTGCAAGTGGTGAAAGGTGACGGGCTGAGATTTCGTCAGGTGTCATCTTGCAATTATTTTAGCTTTTTTAGTGCAAAAATCTTTGAAAAAAAGGTAATAAATAGTAGGAAAATCTTAAAAATGCCCCGAAAATTACCCCGGCCTCCTTGTGATGTTATAAAACTAGGGGAACCTATAAATCATCCGTTTCACAATAAAAAATCCAAATTGTTTTAGATAACTCACTTTCATCTTAACCATAAGTATATATGTTTGTTAACTTTAACAAGCATAACCTACTTCAACAAGCATCTCCCGTTAATCTTCGGAATTATTTTTAAAATGCGTAACCATGAATTGGAGAATTCAGCAAGGGAGATGGAGTCTCAATGAGTTCGTAGCAATTTTCAGATCATTTTTCTAATTTTTGTGTATTTAGTTATGAATTTTTTTAAGAAAAAGTAATAAAATAATAATTTTGGGTAAAAGGCAAGGATATGGCCATGTTGACTATGTACACTTGTGCAAGTGGTGAAAGGTGATGGGCTGAGATTGCGCCAGGTGTCCTCTTGCAATTATTTTGGGTTTTTTAGTGCAAATTTTTTTGAAAAAAGGTAATAAATAGTAGGAAAATCCTAAAAATACCCCGAAACTTACTCAAGCCTCCTTGTGATGTTATAAAACTAGGAGAACCTATAAATCATCCATTTCGCAATGAAAAAAAATTCAAATTGTTTTACATGACTCAATTTCCTCTTAACCCTAAGTACATATGTTTGTTAACTTTAGCTTTAATAACCTACTTCAACAAGCATCTCCCGTTAATGTTCGAAATTATTTTTTAAAATGCGTAACCATGAATCGGGGAATTCAGCAAGGGAGATGGAGTCTCAATGAGTTCGTAGCAATTTTCGGATCATTTTTCTAATTTTGTGTATTTAGTTATGAATTTTCTAAGCAAAAGTAATAAAATAATAATTTAGGGTAAAAGGCAAGGATGTGGCCATGTTGACTGACGTACACTTGTGCAAGTGGTGAAAGGTGATGGGTTGAGATCGCGCCAGGTGTCCTCTTGCAATTATTTTGGCTTTTTTAGTGTAAAAATCTTTGAAAAAAGGTAATAAATAGTAGGAAAATCCTAAACATGCCCCGAAAATTACTCCGGCCTCCTTCTGACGTTATAAAACTAGGGAAACCTATAAATCATCCATTTCGCAATGAAAAAATCCGAATTATTTTACATAACTCACTTTCATCTTAACCCTAAGTATATATGTTTGTTAACTTTAACAAGCATAACTTACTTCAACAAGCATATCCCATTAATGTTTGGAATTATTTTTTAAAATGCATAACCATAAATCAAGGAATTCAGCAAGGGAGATGGAGTCTCAATGAGTTCGTAGCAATTTTCGGATCATTTTTCTAATTTTTGTGTATTTAGTTATGAATTTTCTAAGAAAAAGTAATAAAATAATAATTTAGGGTAAAAGGCAAGGATGTGGCCATGTTGACTGACGTACAATTGCAAGTGGTGAAAGGTGACGGGTTGAGATTGCGGCAGGTGTCCTCTTGCAATTATTTTGGCTTTTTTAGTGCAAAAATCTTTGAAAAAATGTAATAAATAGTGGGAAAATCCTAAAAATGCCCATAAAATTACTCAAGTCTTCTTGTGATGTTATAAAACTAGGGGAACCTATAAATCATCCGTTTCGCAATGAAAAAATCCAAATTATTTTTACATAACTCACTTTCCTCTTAACCCTAAGTATATATTTTTGTTCACTTTAACAAGTATATTTCCTTAATATTCGTTATATAATTTGTAATAATACAAGAATTAGTTTCCTTTCATATATAAGGATGTAAAATTATCTGTTTTGTTATAATAATGTACATATATAATAATTGCACATGATTTGAAGCCATCATTGCAACTGCGCTTAGAGCTTTGAACATGTTAGAGGTATTCAATAAGTTGTCCATATGACACCGCATTGGGAACCAGTAATATATTTTCTATCATGTCCAATCACATAAAATAATGCCATACTTTTTCTGAAAAACCTCACACCAGTCAAGCAATTTTAAAATATTAGTGAATATTTGTCCTAGTCTATATGAGTGATTATATATTCACTCTGCATTTTTTTCCACAGTATATGTTAACTTTGAGTGGGATTCCACAAACATATAATATAAAGAAAGAAAGCAATAGTAGGAGATGAACCAGTACAAAAAACAATATATAAGTGGTACATAATAATGCCATAACCTTGTCACAAACGCACTCACAAATACTTTTCCATAAACCTTGCCCTAACATATAATAAATAAAGGCAACATTGCATATGATGCAACCATGTCCAAATCTGATACGTGATAAATAAAAAATGGACATGGCAGCAACATATGACTGAAGTAGATGGGCCCTTTGCATCTCGTGTTATCGTAGTTAAAGACACCAAAATATTAAGGTTGAAATCTTTCATAGCAGTAAGCATCAAAATAGGTTTGAAGCAGAGTTTAACGAAAATTCAAATTCCACTGATTTGCCTATGCTCAAAGACGAGAACCAAAATGGTTACTTCCCTTGCTGAGTATATTTGTTAACGTCGGAAAAGGTAATAGATGACCAATCAAACCCGGGTACTACTAGTTTTGCATAGGATCGGAAGTAGTCGAATCCAGCTTGCATCACACGCTTTTTTGACTCCACTGCATTCGATGAGTTATTGTATTTTTGAACAGCTACACTTCGAAGTCATTTGTGTCTACGCTTCATGCGTTGCAACTTCGCCCTATCCAGATTGGCATGCCTTTTGTCATCTTCAATTTGGCCTTCAACAAATTCCAAATGTGCCCTTGCCCTTTGGATTTCATCACCAAGTTGAAGATGCCTCTCCTTCCAGAAAGCAAGAATTCTTTCAGACTCAAAACTTCTAATAAAATGGTCATTCTGTCTAGGAATGTGACATTGTTTGTCTGGTGACTCACTTGCGTTTCGAAGGCGGTCTTTGTTTGGAAGGGTGTTTATTATGCTCACATCAAACTTGGTTAGTAAATCCATTCTATGGGGGGAGAGAGTTTTTGTGGAGGAGAGAGTTTCAGTAGATGTAGACAGATTCGGTGGAGAGGAGTGAGTTTTTTGTGGATGGAGAATTTCTATGAAAGGGGTGATAGTAATACCAATAAAAGGGTTCCTGCCAAAAAACATTTGGTTGACAATATATAAATTAATTTTTAGTCTGATACAATCTAAGTTTAATCCTAACTAGTTTGGTTAGTTTGGTTGGGTTCACTAACTAGATGTCACTTCTGTTGAGTTTCTTTCAACCACTAACAGTGGTGTAAGGAGAGTGTGAGGTTGACATGCTTGAAAAGCAAAACCTGACACCTCTTTTTTAAAAATTGAAAGAAAGTACATATGTTGACTACGCATAAGCTTTGGTATGTTGGTCTATAAAGCTATGTTGCCTTTCTCAAATGAAATTGCATATGCAATCCTCATCCTCCCAAAACAAATAGGATTATTCAAGCATGTCAACCTCTTCAGGCGCCAACAACACAATCGAAAATGAAAAATTGGAGTCGCAGGTTACATTTCCACGTTGTACTCGCCGACCTCTTTCATTTTCAACATCATTTGGGAGTAGGGGAGGGGGACTCTGATGATCCATTAGAGGCAATACATGCAGTCAATAGCAAGCTGGATTATAATTCCAGATTGATGAATTCATGGCACGAGAAATGTGTTGACGATGAGGTCATTTTGGATGATCTTAACAGTAGAGTGAACAAAGTGTTCTCCTAGAAGAACAAGTACTTGAAGCTAAGTGATAAATGGAAGCTGAAAGCTGAGGAGTTAGATACAGTAATGAATGATGAAATTAAAGGTTGTTTGATGAACCATATGCAATGCGAGGAGCACCACAGTGAATTGGAGTTGGCATTCAATGAAGGATTCGAAAAATTCTGAGCATTTGCGGCAACTACTCATACAAGTTAAAATTGGGACTATGTGTCCCCTGATGCTGTGAGAGAGATACTAGACGATGGTGGTGACATGAATGAGCATAAGCATGTCAAAGCTGCTCAAAAGAAGCCGACCGATACGATTAAGTGATTGCGGCTACTGCTGTTCAGTTGGTTGGGGGTGATCGTGGTATTGCACAAATTAGAAGTATATTCCCTTAATGTCATTATCTAATTTAAAATAACACAAATATCAGTTTCATTTGCTTCATATATAATTATTGGGACTATGTATTGCAAGTCATCATGTGTTTCTTTTGTCTAACATTATATTTTGCAAATATCAAAATATTATTCAATAAGCAGTCAATATCACAGCACGTTGGGAATCAGTAAAGCCCTATTATCATGTCCGTTCACATTAAAGAGCTGGCGTACTTTTTCTCAAAAAACTGACACGTGAGTCATAAGTAACATAACATGTGCTATACATTGTGTAGTGAATGGTTTATGGTTTATTTATATATAATAAAATTTCAAATATTGTTGAATATTTATTTCGTCTATATCATTGGGGACATGAGTGACCATAAGCACGTGAGACCTGCTAAGAAGAAGCTGACCAATACAACCGAGGGATTGTAGCTACTGTTGTTCAGTTGGTTGGGGAGATCGTGCTATTGCTAAGAGGGAGCACATAAAATACTTTGCAATCAAATTTTCTTTTGTGTGTGGAATAATGAGTAGTTCAATTGTTAGTGTACCCTTTAATATTCTCCAACCGTTCGAAATGTGATTAGCTGCAATGTACTTTTTTACACGCTGCTTTCTAATCACTATGTTCCAACAAAGTGCTACAAGTATCCTTCAGTTACCAATGTTTACAAAATTGTGCACCTAATAACAAGTCGAGCTCAGATCTTAATAACCAATAAAACACTAGAACATAACATTCGGAAAAAGTGGGTGCTGCTGGAAATGGTGAGTGCTACTGGAAATCATTACTAATATTGGAAACAACAGCTGGCTGCTGGAAATATTGCATTAGCCTGTGATATAATCAATGAATCTCTGTTAAAACATAATTCACCATAAACTACCCATTTTACATGGTAAAAGTCATTGCTTCTTCACATAACTCAAAATTTAATACTTTATCAAATGTCTATGAAAATTTCTAAATAGGGAGAAGACGTAAAATTAATATGTGTCCAAATTTCATGCAAGAATGAAACCAAGCAAATTTTCATTTCAATTATCAGTGGACATAGTAAGAGCTCATCAGTGGACATGAACAAAAAAATAATAATAATAAAACTGAATCTAGAAAACTTCACCTGATCATTAGTCTTCATAGCAACCGGGCTTCGTCTAATAGAAACATAAATCATTCAGTTGGTCTGTGCATCTTGTCAAATTCGTCGAATAATGGGTCACTACGATCTATTGGAGTTGATTCGTCATTGTTCGCTTCATTGCCTTTTCCTTTGCTCCCATTACTCGTTTCGACCTTTCTTTGCACTTCACTCTCTTAGGGTCTTTCATATATTGTCAACTTCGTTATTACTTGGTCCATCCTTCAACAACTTCCACTTCACCTGCAAACGTTTTAAAGTCTCTGATAGTAGCTCACATCCTTCTTCACTCATTAATGCATCATCAACCACATCTGAAGCAAGTCGAGACATTGTACTCCGCTTTATTAAAAGACCAGGATCTGCAGAGTCTTTAATTTCGTTGCCATTTGCATCTGACACAAATCCAGATTTCGCAGTTTTCTTCCACCTTTTCAAAATATATTTATCTGGCATATATTCAATATGGTCCCTTCTGAACAATGCTAGGATGTGCTTGTAAATAATTCCAACAAATTCAAATCTTTTGCAGCTACACGATGTGTGGTCAGAATCTTTGACATATATGACTTCTACCACTCTTGTTTCCCAATTTTTCCTTTCGCTCACGTTAAAGACAACTTTAGAAGCATCCTTTGTTTTGAGCTCTAGGAAACATGCTGTACTTTGTATTAGTTCTTGCTCAAACTTTTGAAACATTGTCCTTATGTACAAGGTTGCCATTTGTTTGTTCATTGGCATCGGTAGAATACATTGAGCCACTTCAAATGCATCTACATGATCAGCAACTAACTCTTTTGACGTTGATGAGAAAGTGCCTTCTCAAATCGTATTATGAAATTCATCAACGAATTTCTCCTTGATATGTATTGCTTGAAGAAACCATGAGAACCTTCCGCTCTTTGGCTGCTTGACATTCCAGCAGCAAAAAAGTGTCGTGCGTAGGCTGGAACCCAAGATTCCCTTAAATCAAACATTGAACTTAGCCATGGATGGTCAGTCAAACCAGCCTTTGTAACCACAATATTCCATTTTGCATCAAACTCATCCTTATTGTCAGTATCCCATATGGCTTTCTGAAATTCACGCCAATACTCCTTATAAGCAGAATGTGGTAACTTAATAGAGAACTTTGATGAGATGTGCCATATGCAAAGTCGATGAAATGTAGTCGGGAAGGCTATTGAAATTGCTCTGGTCATTGCCGCATCTTGATCTGTAATGATCCTTTTAGGTTCGCCACTTGGCATGACTTTCTTAAACTCCTCAAACATCCAAATAAACGACTCAGTCGTTTCCTTGCTCAAAAATGCGCATGCTAAGACAATTGTCTGACCATGGTTATTAACTCCCAACATTGGTGCAAATGTCAAGTCGTATCGATTCGTGTTAAATGTGGTATCGAATACAACAACATCTCCATAAAACCCGTACGCCCGTCTAGAAGTTGAATCTGCCCAAAAACATCGACTAAACCTGTCATGGCCATCTCCCTCAATCTTGAAATAAAAAGCCTCATTTTTTTTCTGTTCAGCCATAAAATACTCGGTCACTAGTTCAACATCGTGGTTCTTCAGCTTCCCATTCACACTACATTCAAGATTGTAGCTATCTTTTTTGATAAAACCGATTTTATCTATTCCTCCGGATTGCACCTCGAAAATACTTACCTTCTGATGGATGGGAACATTAATCGAACCCAACTGTTTTGTGAGTACTTTTGTAGAATCTGAAATATGACGGTGTGATCTCAATAAAGACATTCTTTATGAGGGTGTCATCTTATGATTGTGTCCCTCAGCAAAAAGAGAGATGGTATACTTCTTGCTTCCATTTGTCTTCACAACCACAATCTTAGCTTTACAATTGCATCTACTTATTCCCCGCTGTCTTTTTCTCTCCCGATTTTCATCTTTCCTGTATGCACATTGTTTGCAACATACAAATTCTTTCCTCAGAATCTCTTTCTTATTTTTCCCCCAAAAGCTGGAATAAGGTCGAATACCAAAGCCAACCAAGAATGCATATCTATTATAAAAATTATAAACGAGGTCAAGCGAGTCGAACTTCATCCCAACTGCTGGTGTTTCCTCATTTCTTACTTCAGGAATGTAAACCCTCCCATTAGCTGTTACACAGTCATCACTCTTTGAGCCCTCAGACATTTTATCCACGTATATTATTGATCCACTTCTATATTACTGCGTAGCAAATATTAATTCATTAATCAATCATTACTGCATCACAACATATCAATGCATTCCACTTACACAAAACATTCCCCAAATTGACACAAAACACGCATAGCCTAACTTGTTGGATTCCGATTACACAAAACGTAAGCAAAATTTAATAATAGTTACGTCATCTCTTGTGAAATAATCTGGAAAAAATAACATTAGAACCAACATGTTCAACTAAGAACACAAATGTAATTCAAACCAGCAATTACAGAACTTCACCCAATATCCTCTCCAAATGCTTACTCCTAATGTCATTAAGCCTAAGTTTAGGATCTTTTACCTACATTTTATAATTTCCCACCCCCACAAAAAATAATCAACTAAGTATATTGAATATTCAGAAGAAAATTATGCATTATTGATTCCACAAATGACGCATTATTGATGCCATAAATGACGAATTTCCCACCCTCACAAAAAACAAACAAAACCCAATAAAATCAATCCAGCAAGAGTGAATTTACCTCTCAAAATCAATCGGGAGCTCCGAAGTCAGTCAGCTTGAGAGAATGTGGTGGACATTAGAGAAGACTCTTTGGTATTGGAAACTCCATCTCTACCAAACTCGAGGAACAACTGCTGCTGCGGCGTCTAGCTATAGAAAGAGATTGCTACTTTGCTTTCATCTGGAATCTTGTCTGCTGAACAAAAAAGAGAAGGGGTTTTCACTTGAGCGATAGAATCAAAACATGGAAACAGCTAGGTAAGAGCCATTAATCGTCATACCGAGGATACCATAGATCGCAGGCCTCCCAAGGAGCTAATGACAATGAAGCGACTATGGGTTTGGGAGCTTTGGATCCTTCTAATTGTGAGTTTGCGTTACATTCAAAAAGAGAGGATTGTGTTCTTGAGTTTTTCACAGAGAGGGAAAGAGGGAAAGATCTTCAACTGAAGTTGGGTTTCTAACGGGTCAGATTTCAACCCGGTTCTACATGCACCATCTTTTAAAAACTCACCGTTGGATGAAATCCAACGGCTCGTACATACCTCTCAAAAACACCCCTTATAACTTTCCACTCACTATAAAAGCTCCCCATGCCTTACATTCCTTTTTTGGTCCAACGTCATGTCTTACATATAATTCTCCAAAAAATATATTATTTTTCTCTGTTTTTATATTTTAATAGCAAAAAAAAGAACACTATGATGATCATGAGGTAACATCATTCGAACTTTAATCTGTTACCGCACAAACAGAACATCACATCTCAAAGTCCCTCCAACTCCAATCCATGCCATTGTTCGAATGCGATTGGTCGAGCATTTAACCACACCATTGTTGTTACCAATTATATTTAGGTGGTCCATAAATACTCAACCGATATAATTGGTAAACACTCAATGTCATCATTTCTTGTATACTAAACCTCATTCAATCAAAGCCCGTTTGGTTCACAGAATGAATTTGAGAGGAAATTATTTCCCATATTATTTCCCAAGAGATGGAAAAGTATTTCCCACACGTTTGGTAATGCTGGGAAAGTAACCGAGAGATATCACTTTATTTCATTTCCCATGTTTGTTTTTAGTAGGAATGGAAAACAAAATTTGTATAAATTTTCAATTATATCCATATTAAATCAAATAAAAAAAGAATGCGTTTAATGATTTATTGTAATTCTAAATTGTTAATGGGGACAAAATTATCATGAAAAATATTTATTTAATATTGGCTCATTTTTCCAAACTGTCCCAGGAGGAGGGAAAACAAAACCCAAGTTTGGAAGATGGCTTCACTTTTCCCTTTACTTTCCCATGAATCAGGAAACGATTTTTCATGCCTGGACTTATCAAACATGAGAAAACAATTAATTTTCCATCCCCAAGTCTTCTTTCTCATGAATCAAACAAGGCCCAAGAGTCAAATATTATTGTATGTCATGTATTATTAGCCCACCACTTTTCGTCTCTACAAATGATGAATAACAATAGTAGGATTGAATTATTGATCTATTTAGCAAGTGGGAACGAGAAGCAAGCATGCGTACAGAGGAAGCAGGGCATAGAAGCAAGCTGTTGGGTTTAAAATCAGTAACAGTGATCATGGTGATGGTGGAGTTTTTGGATGTGGGGTTGAACATTTTGAGCAAAGCAGCTATGAAGAAAGGGATGAGTAATTTTGTCTTTGTTGTCTATGCGAATGCCCTCGCCCTCTTTGTCTTGCTTCCATCTTCCTTCTTCTTCTACAGGTTTTAATCTCATCCAATTAATTACCCAATAACCCTTCTTTTAATTTTTAGTTTTAATGAAGTAGTTAATTATTTATTTCTGCAGGAGAAGAACTTATCCACCTCTCTCATGGTCCTTGATCTGTAAACTGTTCCTTGTTAGCTTTATGAGGTAGCTTAAACTTAGTCATCTCTGCTGATCTATTTTACTATATATTTTGGTTAATCATGTTTAAATTTGTTTGAACATGATTTCTAGCTCTGGTGCGCAGCTGCTAAAGTTTATTGGAATAAACTACAGCTCTCCAACTATGGCCTCTGCAATGATTGATCTCATGCCAGCTTTTACCTTCATTCTTGCTGTCATCACTGGGTAAATATACAGTTACTGTCCCAAATTGATGAATGTATTTTCTTTTTTTTATAATAAAAAATATGTTTTGGTTTTTTAGGATGGAAATTCTGGATTTGAGAATTACCAGTAGACAGGCCAAGTGCATAGGCACAGTGGTCTCAATCTCAGGGGCACTCATGCTGACCTTATATAAAGGCCTACCACTCATAAGGGCCGATGCATCACATAGTAAATTAATCAGTCTGCAGCTTCTTTTATCCTCTCAAACGAACTGGTTCATTGGAGGCATTGTGCTTGCATTTCAAAGCTTCTTGCTAGCAATGATGCATATTGCAGAGGTAATTTAAAATCCTGTGCTCACATCAAAACCACCTCTTAATTGCATCATTTCAAAGCTTTTTTGATTTTTTTTCTCTGCAGACATGGGTTATTAGGGACTACCCTGCAGTGCTGATGGTTACAACGATTCGGTGCATCTTTGTTACCATCCAATCTGCTGCAATTTCTCTGATTGCTGTCAAAGGACTAAATGCATGGAAGCTAAAGCCTGACATTGAACTCATAGCTATTGGGTACAATGTGAGGGATGATCTGTTTCAACTTTATAGGCTTAGTTTCCTTTGATTTTCAACCAAACTTTATGTGCTGCTTAATTGATTTCTAGGCAACTTTTGAAGTAATGCTAAGGACTGGTATTCATTTGTGGGCAATGAATATAAAGGGTCCTGTTTATGTTGCCATGTTCAAGCCGCTTGGTTTAGTCATGGCACTTTTCGTTGGCGTGGCATTTCTTGGAGATACTCTTTATCTTGGAAGGTAAAGATTATCTGTTATATTTCTCACATACTCTGCTACCTAATTAACCATGTTTTATTCACCGACTCAGAAAATAAAAAACCATGTTTTATTGAGGTTTTTTTTTAATCTGTTTCAACTTACTTCAACAGGTTGCTGGGAGCGGCTATAACAGTGGTAGGGTTTTATGCCGTAATTTGGGGGAAAGCCCAAGAAGAGAAGGAGAAGGCTCAAAATGATCAAACCAGAAGCTTTGAGTCATTTCCTCAATCAGAAGCAGAACCTCTTTTGCCTAAACATTGTAAACAAGGCACTGAGGAGAAAAGTCTTTTGGAAAGAGTTTTTCTTATTAAATAGTTGAGATGATATGTTGTGAAACCACAAAAAAATTCTATTTTTTTATTTGATATAAGAGATAACGAAGTAAGTAGAATCGAACACAATATGTGTAACGTGGATAAGTAAACATTCTAGTAGTAACAAAAAAATTGGAATAAAGTCCAACTTTTATTTGAGTGAGGTGAAATTGTGGTACAAGAATAAGGTTCCACGGTGTATCCAATTCATACTTATAAAGACTTTTTTTAAGTGAGTGATTTTCATAGAGATGACAAATTCTTAAATACTTTCATAGAATTGATAAAAGTCACTAGTAAATTGGCAAGACTTTTGCTCTTAACAATTAGCCTTAAAAGTATAGAAAAGTCATTCATTTAATAAGCTTTTTAAAAGTCATTAACTTTTGGGATACCACCAAACTTTTAAATACTTTTTAAAAGTCATAACTGAATACCACCAAGCTTTTAAATACTTTTTAAAAGTCACAATTGAATACTACTACACTTTTATATACTCTTTAAAAATCTAAATTGAATACCTCCAGGCTTTTAAACTCTATAAAAGTCATTAAAAATTTGAATTAGATACACCCCCTAATTATGGTTTGGCATATTTAATTTTCCCTTTCTTTCTAAGATTTGTAAATAGGGCTCTTTGCTAAATTTAATCTCGGCTTAAAATGTTGTATGACAACCAAGTGGGGTCACCTTTCAAAATCTTGATATCCATAAAGACAACTTTATAGATTCTTTTTATTAAAAATCTTTTGAGGATCCATATTACATACATGATACAAATAATACAAGAGACACCAGAGATGTTGCAGTTTGTTTAATGCAGAGGCTCATTCCAGACTTTATTTATTCTTTCTCAGTAATTAAGAAATTGCTATATCAATTGATAACTAAAAGTTAATAGATTTGTAAAAGACTATTAGAACATTTTCAACAGATATGTCAAATTGCCATATGAACATGAAATGACAAAAATTGAAGATTAAAGTTGCTCCAACTTGATAATTGTATTATCCAGGTCCGCTTAAGATTGTTAGAATAGCACATGGAGGTCACATGTTCTAGTTAGAATTGTTAGTAGAATCTGTTAGTTTGTTAAGCTGAGTTTACTTAGTCTTTAAGTCTGTTATCAGGTATATAAGATGAGCTTTCTTCTTCAATCTTCTCTACTGTTATCACAATCGAGTAGTCAAATCCTACATGAATTTGAAGGTTTAAAGAGATATGTCAAAAATAACATATCAAAAAGCTTGATGTCAAATGTTATTTTAATATTTTTTTAGTCATGGACCCCACTATCATTTACTCTTTTTAAAGACTTGATGCATCATATATGCCACATTTGCTTTTAAAAATAAAATAATATGATATTTGGTATTTCTTGTGGAGTTAAATTTTTTCTAAAATGTCAAGTTGCCACATAAGCCATCAAATTCAAATTTAACATTTTGCATTTCACATCACCCTTGGAGATGCTCTAAGTAGTGGTTTGGAAGCAATTGCTTTTTTCAGAAAATGTCATGGGTTCAAGTTCTAGTATCCGTGTAGTGTGTGTGAGATGTGTGTGAGTTTAATATACTATCACACCCTTTCAATAGGAAAGTTAAAAAAAAGAAAAAAGGTTAATAGGTTTAGTACTATTGATAAACCAGTTAGGATCATATCCAAAATATAATAAAAACGTTGGGCCAATACCTTTACCTTTCATACAAAGCAACCCCATGAGAAGAGGTATACATGGATTTACCACCAGGATGTAATTTAGCTCATGACAAGAAAAATCAAGTTTGTAAGCTTAGAAAGTCATTATATGAGTTAAAACAATCTCCCAGGACATGGTTTGACAGATTTACTAAGTCTATGAAGAATTTTGGATGCACTCAAAGTAATCAGACCACACATTTTTCTTGAAATGTGATGGAGGAAAAATCATTGCATTAATTATTTATGTGGATGACATGGTTGTAACTGGGAACGACACATGAGAGCAACAAAAGCTACAAAAGTATTTGTCTCAGGAATTTGAGATGAATAATTTAGGTGCTCTAAAATACTTCCTCGAAATTGAAGTAGTAATGTCAAAAACTGGTATATTTTTGTCTCAAGGGAAGTATGTGATAGATCTACTCACTGAAATATGAATGCTTGGATGTAAGCCTGATGACACACCCATTGAGGTGAATCACAAGTTGTGTGAAGACATGAACCGATTGCCAACCAATAAGGAACAATATCAACGCCTTGTTGGAATGTTGATATATTTGGCACACACAAGACCAGATATTGCCTATGCTGTGAGTGTGGTTAGTCAGTTTATGCATTCTCCTACTGTTTCTCATAGGAATCTAGTTGATCGGATCTTAAATACTTAAAGTCAGCCATTGAAAAAGGATGACTTTAAGTATTAATGTTCTCAAAGAATGGAAATCTTGAAGTTTGGGCTTTTTGTTGGTATACTGAAATAGTTGGGTTTGGGTTCAAAAAACTGAAATTTTAACATATATATATTAAAAATTAATTGAGCTAGTTCGGTTCAATTTTGAGAGACATAAAACCAGTATCGGTTCAGTCTGATTTAGTCTCAGTTTGTTGACTTTTTAGTCAATCGGTTTTTTTCTCTATTTTTTCTATTCGGTCCGGTTCTTGTTCCAGTTTGCAGTTCCAATGTCCACCCCTAACAGATAGATGCTCTATATTGGGTTATTTTACATTCGTTGGAGGGAACCTAGTCACTTGGTGGAGTTAAAAAAAAAATGGTTGCTCGATCTAGTGCAGAAGAGAGTATCGAGGAATGACTCAAGGAGTTTGTGAATTATTGTGGAT
The DNA here is from genome assembly GCF_000346465.2 of Prunus persica. Lineage (NCBI taxonomy): Eukaryota > Viridiplantae > Streptophyta > Magnoliopsida > Rosales > Rosaceae > Prunus > Prunus persica. Next base: position 26,731,789 of record NC_034009.1, read on the forward strand.
CAAAGGACTCTTGGCAGAATTGAGTTTTAAACCAGAGAAGCTAATGGAGTTATATTATGATAACAAGTCAGCTATCGATATTGCTCATAATCGAGTTCAACATGATCGAACTAAACATGTTGAGGTGGATAGACATTTCATCAAAGAAAAAATTGAGAACAAGATCATCTGTCTACCCTTCATAAAATCAAAAGATTAATTAGCGGATGTCTTAACAAAAGTTGTCTGTGGACGAGTGTTTTATGACTCACTTACCAAGTTTGGCCATGATGATGTGTATGCACCAACTTGAGGAGGAGTGTTGATGTGAATTAACCTACCAAATCAAGGAGATTTATTTCCTAAGTTAATTAGGTGATTTACTTCCTTATTTTATATAGTCGACGCATCCTTATATAACTAGGAGATATTCTCTTAATTAATTAATGTATCTATTTCTTTGTAAAGCACCTTGTAAAATCCTATATATTTCCTTATGGAGAAGAATACAATTAACATAAAATATTCAAACCAAATATGATATTTTAGCAAAACAAAACCTTAGTTCCATTGTAATTCTGGGCTTGCCTTTATTTTATTGGGCTTCAAGTTGTTCCTGTCTTTGGCTTCTTCCACTTTTCAGCTAATTTTATTTTCATATATGCAGATCTTCTGGACAGTTAATGGGACTTGCTGGTTTAAACTATGCCTCTGCTACACTTAACACAGCCATGCTTAATCTCGTTCCAGCCTTTATTTACATTCATACTTGCATTACTATTCAGGTTTCTAATTTCCTTCAGTTTGTGTTTCTCTTACTATTCAACGTCAGGCTTTTTCTTCTGTTAAAATCATGATATATTTTTTTCTTCTTCCAACTCACCATAGATATTGACTAAAGCCACTTTTAATTATTTGTCAAGCAAGTCTCATGATTACTTTTATTTTACTGTTTAATTAGGATGGAAAAGCTAAATTGATAAAGACTATAGGAACTGTAGTGTCAATTACTGGGGCATTTGTAGTGACCATCTACAAGGATTCAGTGCTGTCATTTCATGTTTTTTATGTATATCATGTGCGTACGTTAAGCATTTTAAATATAGAATCAGTGCTGTCATTTCATTAAAATTGAAAACAAGAAATGGCTTAGAAAAAAAGGGGGACCAATGTCATTTCATTTATCTGCAGACATGGGTTATTAGGGACTAACCTGCAGCGCTAATGGCGACAACAATTTGCGGCGTCTTCGTCATCATCGAATCTGCTGCAAAAGTTGAAGTATGATATTAAGCTCATAGCTATTGGGTACAATGTGAGAACATATCTTTTTCAACATTATTGGCTTAATTTTCTTTTGATTTTCAACCAAACTTTATGTGCTGCGTAATTGATTTCTAGAGGCAGCTTTTGAAGTAATGCTAAGGACTGGTATTCACTTGTGGGCATTGAATATAAAGGGTCCTGTTTATGTTGCCATGTTCAAGCCACTTGGTTTACTCATCGCACTTTTTGTTGGCGTCGCATTTCTTGGAAGGTAAATGTTATATTTTATAATGCTCTTTATATTGGTTGCAAGGATATAAATTATGAGATATATAGTCATATACTCATTCTTAGTACTAAAATTATAAATAAATTCTACATTATTTAATTTCCAAAAAAAATTCAAAAAATGACAGCTGGCCCTATTGAATTTAATTTTGATTATTAAAATACTTTGATACCCTATTGAGTGTTTTGTGTTTTTTTTTTTTTTAAAACAAGGTTTTGGGGTTGAGTTTGTTTTAAGAAATCAATGACAGTTTTGTAATTCAAAATAAGTTAAAAGCCTTTTTGTTATGTTGTAAATGAGCTTTGGGTGTGTTTCTAAAGTCCATTTCATATAGGTTTTTTTATTTTTTATAATTTGGGCTCCTATATTGGGTATAATAATGAATCTCCCATAAATTATAGCTTATGTTTCAACTTATTTCAACAGTGGTAAGGTTTTATGCTGTAATTTGGGGGAAAGCCCAAGAAGCGAGGGAGGAGCTCAAAATGATCAAACCGGAAGCTTGGAGTTGGAGTCATTTTCTCAAACATAACCTCTTTTGCCTAAACAACGAGAAAGCCTTCCATGAAATAGGGATAATACCAATAACGCTATGAATAACACTTTTACATGACATAACATTATTAACTAAAATAACAAAATAGTGCTAACCCTTTACAACTATATTTTTCTCCTAAACAAGGCCCTGAGAAGAAAAGTCTTGCACGCCATCAAATGTCAAGCTCAATTTTCAAAGAAGAAAAAAGAGAGGCTCTTGATGACTTTTCAAAATAGATTTTCATGTTAAATAGTTGAGATAATATGTTGTTAAACCAACAAAAAAAAACTCCATTGTTTTCTTTGATCAAAGAGATAACAAAGGAGGTAGAATCGAACACAGCTCGTGGATAAGTAAACACACTCCCAATCACTTTTATATTTTATCGGATGGAAACAAATAAAAAAAACATAAACATTTGCCAATACAGGAAAAGAAATTGAACCATGACCCTACATTTTGGGTGGGGTGGATGTTTTTTTCAGTCTGTCATTAATAGCATGCAAAATTGACATCTCAGTGGTGGTCAAAAGCATTTGCATTCTAGTAGTAAAAGAACATTGGAATAAAGTCCAACTTTTATTCAAGTGAGGTGAAAATGTGGTATAGGAATAACGTTCCACTTTAATTATGGTCTGGCATATTTCATTTTCCCTTTCTTTCTAAGATTTCTAATTAGGCATCTTGCTAAATTTAATTATGGTCAAAATCATCTTTCAAAATATTGCTATCGACAAAGACAAATGTATAGATTCCTTTAAAAGAAAAAAAAAAATTGTTGTCCATATTACATGATACCTCAAATAATACTAGAAACACCAATTGATGTTGAAGAATTTCACTTGTTTCATATATGGGCTCATTCATGACTTTATTTATTCACACTAATTAAGAAATTGTCACATCAATTAATAACGACATCAGATAAAAAACAAATTAGTTGGGCCATTGGGCTTTACCTTCATAAACATATACAGGCATGGAGAAAGCAAAGCAAACAAGCAACCCCATGAGGTGGGTGGGTACGCGTGGGCCAAGATATCGTAGCGTAGGCGGTGGAGAGGGAGAAACGTGTACCTGCGTGAATGAAAGTATAAAATCATGCATGCATAGTTCTGTTTTAAACATCTAATCGTTGACGATTGAACTTGAAAATTTAACACATTTGCATTATTTCTGCATAACAACAGATTTTTCCAAGATAAAATTCTTCCATCAGATGTGACTCAATTTTTGGGCCTGAAAAATCAATCCTTGACTAATTTAATGCCAGAAAAGTATACCATTCTGGGCTTTAGTTTCATGCTTCCACCTTTGTGGCTTTGACTCTAACCAGTATAATTCCTGGAGAGAGAGAGAGACAGAGGGACACAGAGATTTGGATATGGCGATGGGGATTTCTATGCCCTTTGTGGGAATGGTGATGGTGATTCTTGCTCAGGTGACTAGTTTGATACTAAACAAGGAAGCCATGGCCAGCGGACTGAGTGAATATGTTCTTGCTGTCTACTCTTTTGCTCTAGCCGCTCTCATTATTCTCCCTTTTTGCTTCTTCTTCAACAGGTCTCTGCCTTTTCTCTCTGTTTCTCTTTCTCTCTGTTTAAGTTGATTCACTTACTTGTCTCTTCATTTGATGGCAGATCAGAGCGTCCCCCACTCAGCTTCTCCATCATCTCGAGATTATTCTTACTCAGCCTTATTGGGTTTGTCAAAAAGACCACAGTTGAAAGTTGAAACTAACAACCATTAATTAAATACAAGTTGTTCTTGTCTTTGGCTTTTTCCACTTTTCAGCTAATTTTATTTTCATATAAACAGATCTTCTGGACTGTTAATGGGACTTGCTGGTTTAAACTATGCCTCTGCTACACTTAACACAGCCATGCTTAATCTCATTCCAGCCTTTACATTCATACTTGCCTTACTTTTCAGGTTTTTTAATTTCCACAGTTTCTGTTTTTCTTACTATTCAACGTCAGTCGTTTTCTTCTGTTCAAATCATGACTTTAAAAAAAGAAGAAGGTATTTTCTAGAGCCACTTTTAATTATTTGTCAAGCAAGTCTCATGATTACTTGTATTTTACTGTTTAATTAGGATGGAAAAGCTAAATTGGAGGAGCTCAAGCAGCCAAGCTAAAACTATAGGAACTGTAGTGTCAATTACAGGGGCATTTGTTGTGACCTTCTACAAGGGCCCTGCAGTTATACACGCACGCTTGTCCTCTGCTGGGACTGGCCTATTCAGTAATCTATTTCTCTTCTCAGAAAAATCACATTGGGTCCTTGGAGGGCTACTTCTAGCAGCTGACTCCTTCTCGACCTCATTATGGTTTATTGTGCAGGTGATGAACTTTTGTACAAGAAGTTCTAGCTGATATAACACCCACTTACCTCAAGTATAAATTAATATGATATGACCCTTTCTTTTTTTTCGTCTTTTCTTTCTCTTTAACCTCGAATTTTTGCAGGCCTCAATTCTTAAGAAGTACCCTGCAGTGCTGATCACAGTCTTCTTTTACTGCTTCTTTGTCTGCATACAATGTGCATTAGTCTCACTGATACTTGTACAAGACCTAAGTGCTTGGAGGCTAAAACCTAATATTGGATTGCTTGCAGTTTTATACTATGTGAGCAACATTGCATATAATTGTGATATCATATTGTTAGTGGATTAATTAATTTAGGTTATACATAATTTGTTAGTTAACATGAGGTATAATTTGCAACATGTAGGGGATTGTTGGGATTTCATTTCGTACCAACATGTGTACATGGTGCCTGCAGAGAACAGGACCTGTGTATGTTTCTATGTTCAAGCCCCTTGCCGTGGTTTTCGCAGATGTCATCGATGTAATATTTCTGGGACAAGCTCTCTATCTTGGAAGGTATAATACAGATACATGTAGCAGATGAAGATGCAGCTTTTCACTTTTACTAATTACGGTATATCTTCCTTTTTTATTTCCATGGTACATAAGAAGTAATCAAAATTTTACTGCAGCTTGATTGGAGCAGCTGTAATTATCTCTGGTCTTTATGTTGTGATATGGGGAAAGTCCAGAGAAGAGAAGTTGCATGAAAACAGTGGAGAAGGGCAGAATTGCTTAGAATCATCCACTGAAAGGGTCCCCCTGCTGTAAAATGTGACACAGAATTGCCTTGTATAAATATTATGGTCTTAATGTGTTCAATATAGAATCAGTGCTGTCATTTCTTTAAAAATTGAAAACAAGAAATGGCAGATAAAAAAGTGAGATCATTGTCATTTCTTTATCTGATTTTTTATCTGCAGACATGGGTTATTAGGGACTACCCTGCAGTGTTAATGGTAACAACAATTCGCGGCATCTTTGTCACCATCCAATCTGCTTCAATTTCTCAGATTACTGTCAAAGGACTAAATGCATGGAAGCTAAAGCCTGATATTGAGTTCATGGGTATTGGGTATAATGTGAGGGAAGATCTGTTTCAACATTATTGGCTTAATTTTCTTTTGATTTTCAACCAAAACTTAATGTGCTGCTTAATTGATTACTAGAGGCAGCTTTTGAAGTAATGCTAAAGACTGGTATTCATTTGTGGGCATTGAATATAAAAGGTCCTGTTTATGTTGCCATGTTTAAGCCACTTGGGCTAGTCATGCCACTTTTCTTTGGCGTGCCATTTCTTGGAGATACTCTGCTATCTGCAATAACCATGTTTTATTGTGATGCAGCACGGAAGCACGGATTTATGGATCAACAAACCTCTAAATAAGAAAAGATAAACTGAAATCTACTAGAAAATAGGGAGAATCTCTAAAATTGGATTAATAATTTGAATAAACTGCTTAATACAATACCATGCGTTGACTTAAATAGAAAACAAAGAAACCCTAAAACCGTAGGACACCTTAGGTTCCATAATATTCTAAAACTTAACTAATAAGAAAATAATTTAAATCCTAATTAAAATCATATCATGGAAATAATATTCTGATTGATAACTTATTCTAGAAATACAAATATAAAGGTAAATTTCATTTTACTACTCGGAAGTTTCCGACTTCCCTACATCAAGTTTTTTTTTGTATCAACTTCATTGTGGAAGCAAAATATCTCACCCTAGGTCAAATAATTAGGCCAATCAATCTGGGAATTATTTGACCTAATTGGGAGTTATCTAACCTAATTGGGAGTTACGTGAATTAATTGGGAGGTTATTTGATTCAAATTAGATGTATTTGATTCTTGCCTTAATTAGGAATTTGATAATCAAATCCCTAAATACACCAACCTCACCAATCTCCCCAACCTCACCAACCTCGCCAAATTAAGGAAGAATAATTCCTTTCCATCTACGGAATTCTTCTTCTGAAACCCTAACCTCCGAGGCCCTCTATATATATTTGGCTACGCACAAGGATTGAGGTACGTCTAAATTCCTACTGAAACTCTACAAAAATTATCCTTCACAAATCCTAGCCACCATATTCTTTCTCTTTCTCCATACACGGCTCCGGCCACCTGGTTTTCCTTCAAACACCCAACCTAACTTAGGCATCCGAAGGCCTTTGGCCAACACCTCCTGGGTGTGGTCCTTTTACTCCGATTTGTTTGGTAGGGAGAAAGAGAAGCGAAGAAGATGAAGGAATCTTAGGCGAATATTCTTGTGGGACGAAATTCGCTCCCACATTCATATCCAAAATTTTATTTTTTACAACTGTCATACCTTTGTTAGTCAAACTGTTAAGTTATCCGTTAAATGATGATGTGACAATCAATAGCCCAGCAAAAATCACACATATTGTGCCACGTTAGTTGATAAAATTTAAAATTTAAAAGATAAAAAATTAAAATAATCAATTAACAATTAAAAATGTGAGAAAAACATGAAAATTTCAAACAATTTAAAAAAAAAAAAAACTCTCTCCCCTCTCTCTCTGCAACTAACAACACAGAGTCGGGTAGGTGTGGGTATCTAAGCTAGGGATCTAGGGTCTGGAAGGGGAGGGTGGATCAGGGTTAGGGAGGTGGAGTGGGCTTCTAAGGTTGGGGATGATGGGGATCTGAGTTAAAGAGAGGGCAGCTGCTTGTTGTTATGTTAACTCACAATTGTACGGGCCAATTAGTAGTATAGCAGGACAAGTACGAGGTCATACCCATGAGGATTGAGAAGTTAAACTTAGTTATGTACTTAGATAACCTGATTCTAGAAAATAGGAAGTTAAGTCTAAAACAGATTTTAAAGTGAGACTGAGTTTGGAAACAAATAAAGCAAAATGAAATTGGAATTTAAAGTGAGAGTGCTTGTGATTGTAAAAACAAATTAACAAAATGAAATTGCAAATGAAAGCAAGTAAACAAGTGTAACAAAAAGTGGTCTTAAGGGTTGGAAAACAGATTTGGAGACTAGGGCATTCGATTCACCATAACAATCCAATTCAAGGTTATAAGGATTCAAGTGACAAGTCTAATTCAGAATCAAAGATTGATTCTAGCTAAAGTATGATTAGGCCATAGTGTCTGATCCTAATATTGTATTCCTAATTCCCTAATTAGATCCTTGTTGTCAAACTTAAATTAAACATTAGAAATCCATTAAGTACAGAAGAATGTTTTAAATAACCAAGCATGTATCTAATTCCTATTGTCGAATGTTTATACATACTATTCCTATTCATAGTTCAATTAGAATTAAAGCATATGGTGTCTACTCTTAATTCAAACCAAGATATACAAATCTGAATGGTAGCTAGGCATTCCGATTAGCATATAGGCAAGTAGGCATAATGAATAAGAACATGAATCATGAATCAAACTTGAACTTGAAATTTATAAACCCTGAATATTCATGTTAGGTTACATCGAAGCCCTAGTTTTAGATTTAGCTACTCATAATGGGAAAGAAATTTCACAGAAATGAGAAAACATAATGAATGCAATAAGAGTAGAAAAACCCATTTATGAAGTTCTTGTGGTGTCCAATATGAGCTTCCCCAAGTATAGAAGGATGTATGAAGGCTAAGGAGGTGATTTGGGATGAGTTTGGGTGAGTGGTGATGTGAAACCCCGTATTTATAAAATTATATATATTATATTTCAAGAAATTATATATATAATTGCTTTGATTGCATTCTGTCATGCCCCTGTGAAAACCCCAGGTCCGGGGTGTGACATAATGAGAAATATAATATATAGCGGACTCGGGGGTAGGTGAAAACCCCACGCCCGGGGCGTGACAGGTGATGGCTGAGAAAAGGAAAATTCCTAGGGAAATGGAAGGAAGGCTTGCTGTGATAGATTTAGTGATTTGGGGTTGTTTAGAGCTTCGGGTTGATTGCTGAAGTGTTTGGGGTTGTGGAAGTGTTTGAGAGTGATTTCTAAATGTGTTTGGGGAATGATGGGAGTGTGGAGAATGGATGAATTGTAGGAGTGTGAATCCCATGATGTGTCTTTGGTGTGGAATGGAAGTGGTATTTATAAGGAGAAGGAAATGAGAATTCTGAATTGATTTATGCCTTCACCAACAACACTCACTTCACCAACCTCACCTAACACACCAATGCAATAGAATTCTGAATTGATTTGGTTGTGCACTTCACCAACAAATCCCACCAGAAATCATAGCTCATGCATAGCTCATCATGACCAAGCAACAATTAGCTCATCCTTAGGTCAGCATGACTAGCAACTTCATAGGCTCACGAATTGAGCTTCCCTTAAGCAATTGATGACTTTGAGCTGTACATCTTGAAGTTCAAAATGTCATCTTTCCAACCATATGTCATTTGGGCAAATCCAAGGTCGGATGAAGATGTTAAGACCGAAACGAATTGCTAACTCAGTCTGCACGTTTTTGCACCATTTTGCATATTTTCCTATCCAAAGCCACTATTGCTACCTAAACCTCAAATAACTGAATGATAAACACAAATAAGATTAGAAGCATAACTTTAACTCAAAAATATAAAATCATAAGCTAGAATGGTTCAAAATGATATACAATTATAAACTGATCACTGCTACATTCATCTAGCCGAGATTTCAAATCCGGCGACAAGGTGGGTCTTCGTAGATGCAAGACTAGGTCTTCATGGATTCGGTGACGAGGCCAACTTTTTCTTGTGTAATTGATTTGTGTGATTCGATTGTGTTTGTGGTCGTTTAGGTATTGAGAGGTGGTGAGGAAGGGATGCAAGGCTTTGGAAAAGTGGGATGAAATGATAAACAAGCTGGGCTTGTTCTCAACCAACGAGACCAAGGAGGATATTAGCACCCCCAATCTCAAATATCTTCTAGGTTAAAAAAAAATATTTAATTTTTATATTGTGGAAATATGAATGGTTGCTCCCAATCTGCATTTACCAATCCTTTCAGATAATAGCTCGTAAAGCTTTTCTCCTTGGTTTAAATATTATGAGCTTCTAATGGTATTTTGGTTACCGGTGCCATATTATCTTGGTGAGTTATCTGAGAAAGTTACATTGGATGGCAAGATATAGATTTCAAATCTGGCAATGGGCATCTGTTGATGAAGCAATAATTTACCAAATGAGTTGAAAGAGAGGGTGTGGGTCTTTGTGTGGTAGTGGGGTGTGTTTGTACAAATTTCTCACGGGAGAATATTCACGGGTTGATTCCTTGACCTTCGATCTTTCTTCTCTCTCTTCCTCGATCATTGCAAAATAAATACGAGTAAAAGACCATACCTGGGATGGTGTTGGCCAAAGGCCCTTCTATGCCTAAGTTAGTTCAATTGGATCTTTGAGAAAACATATGGCAATAGCTAAAATGGATGAAGTTTTCTCTATGGGGAGAACCGGGTGGCATTAGCCGTGTGTGGTGGTACTTAGCCATGTGAGGAGAGAGGCTGAGAGGGGCGGCGAGAGAGAGGGCGAGATTGTTTGCGTAGCATTTTTGAGTGTGAGTTTAGAATTACCTTGAGTGCCTTGTGTGGCATGTATTTATAGCCTCCTTGTGTGTTAGGATTTTGGGAGAATAATCCTTATTTGGTTAGGATTATTCTTCCCCAAAAAGATGATAGGAATTACTCCCAGAGATTTGGTGGAGATGGGTTCCTTGATTTAAGGAGATATTCATATCTTAAATCAAAGATAATTTTCCTAATTAAATAGGAATTAATTAGGGTAATTAGTTTGACCTAAGGAATATTCCTTTTCCATGTGTCATCTTCTTATTGGCCGGTGAAATATATGCTCCCATAGGGTGGAGGGGGTGGTGGCTGGTCGGGGGTGGAAATGGTGGCGGGGGTTGTGAGCAAAGATAGAAGAAGAGGGTTTATTTATTTATTTATAATTTTTTAAATTTTTTTAAATTTAAAAAATTGCTTGATTTTTTGGTAGTTGGGTTGAGAGAGAGGGGATGAGAGGGAGTGACGGCAGCGAGTGTTTTTTTTAATATATAAATATTTATCATTTCACGTCACGAGTTAATAGATTTTTTGGCGGCTGATTGACAATGGGTATGAAAATGGAAGGAAATTAAACTTTTGGGTACGAAGTTGATACGAAAAAATTTTATGTAGCAAAGTCATAATTTCAGAAAACTGATGGGTAGTAAAGTTCTCAAGAAATCAAGCAACCCGAAAATTCCAACAATACGCATTCCTTCTTTTCCTAGTGCCATAGATGATGCTCGAACATTATTTTCCATATTTGAAGCCTAATTTTCTGATTTTGAATTTTTCTCCTGTTTCAAATTTCCTTCGTAGGAACAAACCCATGATTTATCCTACATCATATAGCTTTGTTTCAACTTATGTCAATAGGTTGCTTTGAGCGCTATAACAATGGTAGGGTTTTATGTTGTAATTTGGGGAAAGCCCAAGAAGAGGAGGAGGCTCAAAATGATCAAACCGGAAGCTTGGAGTCATTTTCTAGAACAAAACCTTTTTGCCTAAACAAGAAAAAACACTTGTGTGCAACGGGAATTGCAACATTCTTCACACAAGCTTTTCAACTAAACAAGGCACTGAGATGAAAAGTCTGGCACACCATCAAATGTCAAGCTCTTGATGACTTGACATGGTATTTATCACCACCACCGTCACCACCACTTGACATGGTCATTACCGCCACTCTCCCCACCAACATTAATGTCTCTATCATCCCCACCACCACCATCTCTACTACCATCCCCAATATCAAACATGATGGTCTACTACTAATTTGAATTTATAGAAATTTATAAAAATCTATCAAACTCTATGATAAGATTCTAACAAATTTCATCAAAATTCTTATGAAATTCAATCAAAGTATATGTGGAGTTTATAAAAGTAAAATAAAATCCATAGAGTTTTAACTACTTTAAAATTCATTAAAATCTTAATTAATACCAAACAAGCTCTTGATGACTTTTGAAAACAAATATTCTTGTTAAATAGTTGAGATGATATGTTTTTAAACAAAAAAAACTCCATTTTTTTCCTTTAATCTATATATATAAAGTAAAGGCTTAAATGCTAAAATGGTCCTTGTGTTTTAGCCCGTTAGCCAATTTAGTCCATGTGTTTTCAATTTGGCTAATTTGGTCCTTGTGTTTCGGACTGTTAGCTAATGTAATCCAATCCGTTAAACTTCTATTAAAATATTAATAAAAAATATAAATATTTGAATTCAATCTATAAAATAAATAATTATGAAATAAAAATAAGATTTAAAAGCTAAAAGCAATTAAAAACCAAAGGACAACACCATTTCTCCCCAGCAACAATTCACCCACACGCAAAAACCCCAACTCCCCAAGCCACAGTCACCCACCCCTCCCCTTCTCTCTCTCTCTCTCTCTCTCTCTCTCTCTCTCTCTCTCTCTCAAGAACAATCCCTAACTCCTGACCATCTCCCAGTAGAATCTTCACCATGCAGTCATCGCCCCACTCCCCCCAACCACATTGCTGAGCAGCCCCGCACCCATCCTTTTTTTAAAAAAAAAAAAAATCTTTTTTCTAATGCTATGTTTTAGTTCTAATGAAGTTTTAATATGTTTTTAAATTAATTCAATTTTTATAAATTAATTTCAACAAAATTTATAGGTTTTCAAAGGAAGAAGAAAAAAAAAAGAATTATCATGTTTATTTAACGGCAATTTTAACAGAATGGGCCACATTGGCTAACAGTGCTAAACACAAGGACCAAATTGGCTAAATTAAAAACACATGGACTAAATTGGTCAACAAGATAAAACACAGGGACTATTTTAGCATTTAAGCCTAAAGTAAAAGGCAGAGAATGGTGAAACATTCAAAATACCAGAAAATGCCCTTGGTTAATGCAAACATTAAGAATTCAAATTATTAATTAAATGAGGATAATATGGTAAATTCACACTTTTCATATTTAAAAAAATTAAAAGAAAAAGAAAAAGCAGATAATGGATCCTATTTTTATGGAACACAACTACCCATTATCTTTTTTAATTCTAAAATAAATTTACTTATTTTTTTAAAAAAACCTCTCGCAAGCGCGGAAGCGCGTGCAGAGAGGCTAGTATAGATGAAGGAGATAAACTCGAACACAATACGTTGATAACTAAACACTCCCAATCACTTAAACATAAACATTGTGCCATTATGGTGTGGCCATTTTTTCCTTTATTATCCGATGCAACAAAGAAAAAGACCATAAACATTAGCCAATCGAAGAAAAGAAATTGAACTATGGTGTGTCCCTTCATTTTCGGTGGGAGGGATGTTACTGTCAGTATGTCATCTCATTAGTGGTCTAGCTTTTATTAAAGTAAGTCGGTCCCCTCTCTATCTAAGATTTGCACATAGGCCTCTTGCTAAATTTATTCTCGGCTTAAACTGTTGTATGGCAGTTAGGAGTGGGCATCAATTCAGCCGAATTGATGAAACAAGCTGAATTAAACTATAAATATCGATTTGGTTTGATTTTGATTAAAAAAAAGTCTAACAGTTTAAAAATGGAACTAGACAGTATATGATTTGGTTTAGTTTAACTTTGAACTTTTTAAAATTGGCCTAAAATAAACAAGATCGTTTTATTTATTAATATTATATTTTACACGTGTAATACTTTAATTAGGTAATAACTACATATGAATATTTGAATTGAGCTATATTAGTTATTGAAATTTGAAGTTTTATGGCATGTTGAGCTTTAGGACGGTTTCGTACTATGGAAAATAATTGAAGTATGGAGCAAGTTGTGAATTTGTTATTTGTAATTGGCTAACAATGTTGAAAAAATGCAAAAGAAAAGAGACTTAGGCTTAGGCCCAAACCGGCCAAACCAAACCGTTTTAAATTAGTTTGGTTTGATTTTGTTTTCTTTATGACTTTTGTCAAAATCGAATCAACCAAACCGTTATATTGTAATTGATTTGGCTGTAATTTTGAAGTAAAACTAATCCAATCGGACCATGCCCAACCCTAATAACAACTAGTGGGTCATTGTATAACTTTCATAAATTTTCATTTGTTTCAGATGTTGAAGCTGCATAGAATATTTGAATTGTGCCTACTATCATCAACCAAGGAGAAAATATTGAATGAGAGCGTGGGGTAGGTATTAACAGTGATTCTCAAATATCGCAGAACAGAATGTGATACGATGAGATAGAATGCAATAGAAACAAAGACACAAGAAACGGGTTATCTATTCTTAACGGTCAAAGTGAACCCTTTCATTCTGGGTATTGGAGCAACACTACCTATTGATAAGTCCTTAACTTTAGGTCTTTTTTAAATTGACAATACTTGTATGCTTTTAGCTGGAATCTTATTAAAAAATGGGAGCATATGGATTGGTTCAGATCAATATGGAAAAGGGTCATCCTATATATACTTTATTTAGTAATTAAGAAATTGCCACATTAATTAGTAACCCAAAAATTGGTATGTCTAGTATTATTGATAAACTAGTTAGGATCAGATAAAAAAAGTTCAAAAGAAAAAACAAACACGTTGGGCCATTGGACTTTACCTTCATAATCTAATACAGGGAATGGAGCAAGCAAGCAAGCAAGCAAACAAGCAACAAGCAACCCCAAGAGATGAGGGGGTTGGTATGTATGGAGAAAGACTTCTATAAAATAAGGATAGCATTAATTTTCTATTTTCGGCTAATAATGTTCCACGTGGTATAGCATTATTGGCCGAGATCATAGCAAAATATTGCATTATTGGTTTAGGGTTTAGGGTTCTGGATTTGCAACGGCGGCGCGACAAGGGGAAAGTGGCAGCTGTAGCTTCCCAAATTTAGGATTCTTCCTTTGTGTTTGTATTGGACTAGATGTTTGTTTTAGGGTTTTCTTTTATCTGACTTTTTTTATTTCTGTTGGGCTGAAGCCTTGTACCTATCAATGTTGGGCTGGTTTTTTATTTTTGCATTTTCTGTGTAATCCCTTTCATCTCTATGGAATGAATTCCCTTGACCCAAAAAAAAAAAAAAACATCTAATTGTTGCCGACTGAATATGAAAATTTAATAGATATTTATTTTTAACATTGATTTTATATATAAATACTACAACCTACAACTCAAAGACAAAAAAAAACCAAAAAGTACTTGCTTTCTTATTTTTTTTAAAATTTAAAAGTATCAAACTTCAGTGGTAATATTATAATTTTTAAGATTTTTAAGGCTTGTATGGTATATTTGGCCCCATTGAATAGTCAATTGAGTTTTTCCCTAGAGTTTAAGTATTATAGGATTTCCTTATAATTCAGGTCCATTTACAAGCTTTTGTGTGAAACTGTCAAAATTTTAGACATTTGCATATATGATATATGTGACACTGCCAAAATTTAAGACATTTGCATTATTTCTGCATAACAACAGATTTTTCCAAGATAAACTCTTCCATGTTGCCACTCAATTCTCTATCTTTTGCCTTGAATTTGTGCAGGCCTTAATTCTCAAGAAGTACCCTGCAGTACTGATCATAACCTTCTTTTACAACTTCTTTGTCCCCTAACAATCTGCATTAATCTCACTGACACTTGTACAAGCCCTAAGTGGTTGGAGACTAAAACCTAATATTGGATTGCTTGCGGTTTTATACTAAGTGAGCAACTGTGCACATATAACTCTGATATCATATTGTAACTCCAATGACACAAAGGTATAATTTAAGGCATATAATGGCCTAGTTTTTTTGTTAAATAAAATGAGGTATAATTTGCAACATGTAGGCGATTATTGGGATTACGTTCCGTATCAACATGTCTACATGGTGCCTGCACTGCAGAGAAAAGGACCTGTGTGTGTTTCTATGTTCAAGCCCCTTGCTGCTGTTGTCAAAGATGTCATTGATGTAATTTTTCTGGGACAAGCTCTGTATCTTGGGAGGTATAATAAACATGTATATCTCCGTATTTTGTTGACCAAATACGTACAACACAAGATACATATGAGCTCAAACTGATATACACCTAGTGGTTAACCAAAATTATTGTAGCAGAGAAAGATGCAGCTTTTCACTTTTTTTTTTTTTCATGGTACATAAGAAGTAATCACAATTTTACTGCAGTTTGATTGGAGCAGGTGTAATTATCTCTGGTTTTTATGCTGTGATATGGGGAAAGGCCGGAGAAGAGAAGTTGCATGAGGACAGTGAAGAAGGGCAGAGTTGCTTAGAATCATCCACTGACTGCAAAATAAGACATAGAATTGCATTTTATAATTGTGCGACGGTCTCTGTGGCCTTTATGATGTGTTTAATGTATGTAAAGCATTTTCATTAAAATTTGAAAACAAGAAATGATTTACAAAGGGGCTGTTTGATAACCATTCAATTTTAATTTTAGTTTTCACTTTTTGTGATAGAGCATAGGGGAAAATGAGAGAGACGATGAGAGGAGAGAGGATGAGAAGGAGGAGTAACAAAAGTGAAAACAACTTCAAATAAATTTCAGTTTTTAATTTTTGTTTTCACTTTTGTTACTAATTCCTCCCATCTTCCACTCTCATCTTCCCTCTTAATTTCATATTTACTCTCATTCTCACTTCCATTCTCCCTCTTTTTCTTCTATACTCTAGCACAAAAATTAAAAACTAAAAATTAAAATTAAAATGGTTATCAACATGAAAAATCAGATGAATGGAAAGGAGAAAAAGTTAGTTTGGTTCTTCTTCTGATTGGTTGAGTCGGTAGATCGAAATAATTAAGGCTATTGGATCCAACTCAAGATGTCTCCTTCCATGGTGCAGTTTGTAGTGCGCGAATATAAATCATAATTTTAATTTGAGTGGAACTGAAATCACAGTATACACCAAAAATATCTACATGCTTGGTTTCACTGCACACATAGACAAAACCTATGTCATCTCTTTATACAACAAATACAAAGTTTTACAAAAGAAAAGCATAACACTGCTGCCAAAGAGAATTGACAGTTGCCTTGAAAATATACAAACAACCCATTTCCTCTATCCTACAACAAAACTACAAGTGCAAAGGGGAAGAAAACAGAGAAGTGGTCCAAGTGATTCTGTCTTTGTGACCTTGTGACTCTGTGTGTGTGTGCGCGCCACACAGACACAGAGAGAGAGAGAGAGAGAGAGAGAGAGAGAGAGAGAGAGAGAGAGAGGATGAGCATGGAGAGTATACTGCCATTTCTAGGGATGGTGATGGCGATTCTGGCTCAAGCTGCAAATATGATAGTAAACAAAGCAGCCATGTCCAAAGGGAGCAACAAATACATTATGGTTGTGTATGCCAACGGCCTCTCCACTCTCATTCTTCTCCCTCCAGCCCTCTTCTTCCACTACAGGTTCTTCTTTCTTTAATTCTCCATCTCCCTCAATTCTTTAATTTACTGTGTTCATCAATAAGGTGTGTGACAATCTTTCCTCTTCATGTTTCTTTGATTTTCTGATCATTGGCAGATCAGGGCGCCCTCCCCTTACATTCTCCATACTCTGCAGATTCTTCATGCTTGCCCTGTTTGGGTTGGTAACATAGTACCATGAAACTTTACACTACTTTTTTACTGTGCATTTGCAATTTCTTACATGTAAATTGTAAGATAAATAACTCAATCAATTGACATGCGAATTTTTTTAGGGGTTCTTTATTGATGCATATTTAGAAAAAGAAATATATTCTGGTTGATTTTAGTTACTTCCATGCAGATGTTCTGCCCAGATATTTGGATATGTTGGTATAGAATACAGCTCTGCCACGCTTGGCACCGCCATGCTTAACCTCATCCCAGCATTTACTTTCACACTTGCCATCATTTTCAGGTTCTGTTTTTTATTTTCTGATTGGAATATAAGAATACTGATCTGAATTATACATATATAGAGCTCATGGCAAATGACTAAAACTATTAAGCTTTTTCTTATAAGTTGATTTCTTAAGAGAAAAAACCAATTAGATTAATGTGTATGTGTAATCACATGCATTGATTGTTTGAAATGGGTGGTTTTAGGATGGAAAAGGTGCAGTGGAGAAGCTCAAGCAGTAAAGCCAAAATTTTGGGAACCACAGCATCAATCGCAGGAGCTTTTGTTGTAACATTCTACAAAGGCCAGCCAATCATGCTGCTACCATCATCACATCCACCCAATCTCTTCTCATCAAAATCAAATTGGGTTCTGGGAGGCCTTTTTCTTGCAGCTGATTCCTTCTCCAGTTCCTTATGGTACATTCTGCAGGTAATTAGGCGTATCATTCAATCACTCAATTACCCTTTCAAGAGCTCAAAGCAAAGAACAAGCAAATCAATTAATTAATTGTTTTATTTTCTTAATTCCAAACATTTGCAGGCATCAACCCTAAAGAAGTACCCAGCAGTTGTGGTCATAGTCTGTTTTCAAAGCTTATTCACTACCATTCAGTCTGCATTATTTACTTTGATTGCAGTTAAAGATGCAAGTGCTTGGGAGTTAAGGTTGGATATGGGGCTGATTGCTGTTTTGTACACTGTAAGCAAGCAAGTAGCAATGTCTATAATGTTTTCAAGTTCAAACTTTATTCATAAATTCATTTTTGTATGTTCATATATCTCATCGTATAGGCAATTGTTTCAATCGTTCTCCGTTACACTTTAACCACCTGGTGTGTGTGGAAGGCTGGAGCTCTTTTTTGTTCTATGTTTAAGCCTCTTGGAATTATTTTTGGTGTGATCATGGGTGCCATCTTTTTGGGAGATCCATTCTATTTTGGGAGGTACGTACAATTGTAACTCGTGTTACTGAAGCATTTGGATATAATCTTTAAGAGATTTGTAGCTTAAGTAGTTAAGCATATTTATCCGTCTATCCAAGATCTCGTTCCAATTAATTATAAGGGTTAACTCGTAGGTTTTTTTAATTTATAAATTTAAGCACCTGCGTGTAAAATTTTAAAAATTAAGTACTAATTTGAAACGAGCTCAAAGATTGAGTACTTTTATGTAAACTCTAATTATAATTTGTTAGAGTCAATAAGTGGTGGTCTCACTCTTTTTAGGCGCAATAAAGTAGTATATGTTGAAAAGACTATAATTATGGGTTTTGTAATATTAAACTTTCGTTAAACGTAAGGTGGTTGAGACGGTTTTGTAATATGGTGAAAGAAAACTTATAAATAATCAGAAACGACAACCAGTACATAATAATGTAAGAGAAATGGGGTACCCCCACCTCAATTAGTGACGGCCCAGTGGATAATATTTTATTTCATTGATTGATTGAAAGTTAGTGAAAGCCTCAGATGGTTTTCAAAGTCTTTGCCTCTTAACAAGTCTGCAGGTTTATGATTAAGACTTCTTGTTAGCAAATTAATTAATGATAATTGTACAATAATTTTGCAGTTTGGTTGGTGCACTTATGATTGTTACTGGGTTTTATGCGGTGATGTGGGGAAAGGCCAAAGAAGAGAAGCTGGTGGAAGGTGGTAGTCGTTGGGAATCATTAGGTCAAAATAATGTCCCTCTACTACAAAACAATATACAAGAGAAGCACAACTGCACAAGTATCTTGTGAATAACAAGGCAGGTTCTTTTTTGTTTGTGTACATAAGCCGCAGATTATTAAAATGGTCTAAATGTAATGAAATGAGAATAAATTTAATTTTTTTTAATGATAATTGTAAAGATTTGAGATCCTATATATGAAAATTACATTTATATTATCTCGACTCACCAATATTGATTTTTGAACTGAAACGATCGAGCATACAACTAATTGAAATGTAAAGCGAGGTTTTCACTATTCAACTTATCATTTGATAACTAACTTGTTTTTAATCTAATGAAACTCATCATTTCATCCCTAATTAATTTTTAGTCTAATAATATTTCCCTTAATTTCATAAAGAAAATTTTAAGTTCGAATCTCACTCACAAGTTGAAAAGAGAGATGAAATAAACATTGAATTTTGAAGTTACAAGTTACAACTAGTAAAAACAGGACAATGCTTGAAAGAAAATTGAAACAATGTTTTTCTTTTATCTTAAAAAGAAAAGGTCGAAACAAA
This sequence comes from Prunus persica, assembly GCF_000346465.2. NCBI lineage: Eukaryota > Viridiplantae > Streptophyta > Magnoliopsida > Rosales > Rosaceae > Prunus > Prunus persica. Next base: position 26,751,292 of record NC_034009.1, read on the forward strand.
CAACATATTTAAAAAAAATAGTAAAACCAAGTGGCGGGCAACGTGAGACAAACAGACACACCAATTATGAATGAAAAAGTGAGTCTTTGGTCAGTTGAAATCAAGTGTAACTGAACGATCTGACGAGTTTGATAGAAAGTGTGTGTGATTCTGGTTGTGGGATTGAAGAGAAAAACAGAGCCATGGGGAAAGTTGCAGCACTACCTATAGTAGGGATGATGATGACTGAGTGTGCTGGAGCAGGGGTCATAATACTAAGTAAAGCAGCCATGTCTACTGGCATGAGCAACCTCATCTTTGTCTTCTACTCCAACGCTCTTGCTGCCCTCATCCTCCTCCCTACTTCTTTAGCCTTCCACAGGTAATTAAATCTCACTCTTTATGGACTACCCAGAAACCAAAGATTTTGTTTTTCACTATAATTTCCTACTTTGGTCACAAATGTAATTCCTTTCTTTGAGTGTTCTTGTTAGATCGCGTCCTCCTCTCACTTTCCCCGTCCTCTGTTGGTTCTTCTTGCTTGGTCTAATTGGGTAAGTTACTATATTCATCTACAAACTACAACATTAGAAAAATCCTATATAATATGATAAATTAAAGTTTGCATTTTGGGATGGTTTTGTTTGCACAATTGACGCTTTTAATTTGTTGCCTTGTGGTAAGTGGATTATGTTTAGTGGGTTTGATTGGTATTCGCATTTTGCAGATTCGTTGCGCAGTTTGTTGGGTATGCTGGGATTAATTACAGCTCTCCTACTCTTGGCACGGCTATGCTCAACCTCCTTCCTGCCTTTACCTGCATACTGGCAGTCATCTTTAGGTCGCGCCCTCCTCTTATTACTCACCCCACCCTCTGGGGTTACCTATTTTACTTTTGTCTCAGTGGAAGCTATTTTAGCTTGTTTTTCTATTTTACTTGGGAAATTGAGCACACGCAGGTAGGCAGTCTGGAGCATACTTTTGGTTTGTTTTGTGTTTTGTAAAGAAACCTTCTAGGGAAAAATAATAAAAAAAGTTTCTGAAAGGTTATGTTTTGAGTCTTGAGTCTTTGGCCTTAGTTTCCCAGGAGAATCAAGTTTCTTCTGCTGTATCTACATTGCAGTACTTATTTTGTTTTTCGAAGATTTCTGTAGAAGAACCAGTGTAAAGAGTTCAATAATCATTTTCTCGTCTCCAATGAGAATTTCAGCTGATGAGCTTTCTCTCATCACAGATAAGACTGTACAAATTTTGAGACAGCGGTAGACTGGTAGTTTGGTAATGTCACACCGTCAACAATTTCTAAATTCATTCAACTGGGTATTTTCAGAATGGAAACAGTTGACTGGAGAAGCTCCAGTACCCTAGCTAAATCCTTGGGAACAATGCTTTCAATTTCAGGGGCATTCATTGTGACTCTTTACAAGGGCCCTGCACTTTTGTTGACATCCTCAACTGATATATTGTCTTATAAACAACTTTTCTCACAACAGTCAAACTGGGTCATTGGAGGAATTCTCCTTTTGGTTTATTGTGTGTTGGCTTCATCATCTTATATTATACAGGTAAGATCTGTGAATTTAAAATCCTTATGAAACTGTGGAATTTGTTCAGAAAATTGAGATTAGTTATTATTCTATTCTGTGTTTCAGGCATCAGTCATAAAGAAATACCCAGCAGAGCTAATTATGGTCTTTTATTATTGTTTCTTTGTGGCTATTCAAGCTGTAGTAGTCTCTTTGATTGTAGAAACAGACCTAAGTGCTTGGAGCTTGAAACCTAAAATGAGGTTGATCGCTGTTGTATACTCGGTAAATGGAAAACGTAACTCAACCATTACATACCTATTGGATTCAGATATGTGCTAAAACATGAACCTAAGCTGCTCAACCTTTAAATTATATTATTGTAGGCAGTTTTTGGCTCGACATTTACGATTGGTGTAACCACATGGTGCCTTCATAGGGCAGGGCCTGTTTTTATAGCTATGTTTAAGCCTTTGGGGATTATTGTTGCAGTTTCCATTGGTGTTACTTTCGTTGGGGATACTTTCTACCTTGGAAGGTAGGATTTCTACCTTGTTTTTCCCTCTTAACTACCATATCTAAATACTGCAGAGTGAGAGACATTAACTTTGTTCCTGGTGAAAAAAAAAAAAAGAAATAAATCAGTTGCTTGCTGAATCCTGCAGTTTGGTAGGAGCAATTGTAATTGTCATTGGTTTTTATTCGGTGATGTGGGGCAAAGCCAATGAAGAGAAGATGGATGGTGGTGCTGAGACAAAGAGCTTGGCAACAAGCAACCAGCGGGTCCCTCTATTACAAAACACTCTTGAAGAAATATAGAAGTTTACAGTAATCACACCATGAGGTTTCTCTTGCCAAACAAATGGGTACTCTATCTCCTCTTCTTCGTTCTTTCAGAATGCTACCATTTCTGTCATTCTTGAAAATTGGGATAGGTTATTGTGGAATTGTTTGCTGAAGGCCATGGAAAATTGAGGATAACTGGAGAACTCATCCTTTCCATCAGTTGTTATACTCCAATTCAGGCCTGATTTGGCGCTGGGTTGGTCCATTATTTTTGGTATTAACTGTTTAAGATAACCAGACAATCCATGATGCTGTTTGTATCACCAACAGATAGTGAACTACCACCATCATGCACATGTGGGGTTGGAAATATCTAACAACCACTGTTGATGTGACAATTAGAGAAGATGGCAGCCAACCGTCAAGTTTTATTTTTATTTTTATTATTTTTTATGCAAGCGATATTGGGTGGGGGGGATTCGAATGTAGGACCTCGGGTGCAGGGGAAACCGACAAGGTTAATTGCAAGCAATGACCTGTTTGCCAATGGGTACTTGCGTAATAGGCACAATATGGAGATATATGTTCGGTATTTTTCTGCATATACATTTGGTAGTTTTGTTCATAATATGCCCATACCTGACTGGAGAAGTTTTGTATCTATAAAATGTAGGGTTGTGAACATGGGGAGCATAATCATACATATCATATCAGAATGAGTTGGACGTCGAGTTTGCAGGGTCAAACTTAAAGGCAACCGTAACAGAAACATTTATGTGAAAGCAGCTTCTTGTTTGGAAATGAAATCTAGTTGTGGTAGTTGGTTTAAGATGTATGATCTCCTTCTTCATTAGTTGTAGCAAATAAGGTGACAATAAGTTAGTTAGCCTTGGGAGGGAAGGAATGATGGCAATTGGCGAGGGCTAAAGTTCTTGAAGAACATATTTTCCACTATTTAATTGAAACATCTGTTGACCTCTTTTGTTGTTTCTGTAATTATATATCGTTATTTTTCTTTCTAATCATACTAGTACTTCAAATTGTGCAATTGAAATGGAGGCTCTTGTGGGCTGATATTCATGGGAATTATGAATTATATATGCTTAAAATTTTGCTAGATCTGGGTTGAGTTCAGATTTTAAAAAAAAAAATCTAAAGCAAGATACAAGAGAAGCACAACTGCAGAAGTCCTCTGTTTATGCCTAATGGAAATGGAATTCCTCTGTTTCTAGTTGATGCATTTTCAAATTTTATCAATTCAAAATTGTAAAAACGTGTGCCTGCCTAAATGGAACCAATAACTTAACCTAAAAAATTAAGATAATTGCATTTTGTACAAGTAAATACATTATCACACCACCTAACTAGAACTGGCAACGAATAATTTGACAAAGAAACTAACTATACCATCAGGCATCAATTTTCCTGCGCCTTAAGCCAGTTGGACCTGAAAGACAATCATGACAGATATCAATAGCTTCAGTGTCAAACTTGCATGCTTTCAACTGTGAAGCCGTGGTCCCTCTTGTATGTATATGTCACAAGGCACAACACCAGGTGCATGCTTACAGCACACACAAAGGTTATTCTGGTTTTTTTTTTCCCTTCTTGGCATGGGGAAGGGAATTTCAGTGGCTTTTGTGGCACTGGTGATGGCAGTTCTTGCTCAGGTGACTAGTATGATATTGACCAAAGAAGCCATGAGCATCGGACTGAGTGAATATACTCTTGTTGTCTACTCTAATGCTCTCTCCACTCTTATCCTTACCCCTTCTTCCTTCATCTTTCACAGGTCTCATTTCCTTCTCTGTTTCTTTCACACTGTTTATACATTTTGAAACTACATTCCCCTGCATGTTTATAATATATATCTGACTCTTCATTTAATGGCAGATTAGAGCGTCCTCCGCTCAGCTTTTACATTGTCTTCAGCTTCTTCTTACTTGGCTTTATTGGGTTTGTAAAAAAGACCTTGTTTTTATTTTCGAAGAGGTTCAAGTTGTGGGTACTACTCAATTTTCGACTTGTATTGCGCTTTTCCACTTTGCAGCTAATTTAATCCTCATTATGTATAGAACTTCTGCACAGTTAATGGGACTTGCTGGTTTAAACTACGCCTCTGCTACGCTTAACACAACCATGCTCAATCTCATTCCAGCCTTTACATTCATACTTGCCTTACTATTCAGGTTTCTAATTTCTCAATTTGTAGTTCCTACTTCTTTCTATCTATCAGGCGTTTGAGTGATTGAGTTGAGACCAAAAACGTAATAATAATAATTTGTCTTATGCTAAGTTGAGGATAAAATAATTGTTCTCCAAGTCACCCATGATTTTATGTGATTAATTAGGATGGAAAAGCTAAACTGGAGGAGCTCAAGCAGCCAAGCTAAGTCTTTTGGAGCTGTAGTGTCAATTACAGGGGCATTTGTTGTGACTTTCTACAAGGGCCCAGCAGTGATCCACCAACGCTTGTCTTCTGACCCGTTGAGTGGTCCATGTCTCTTCTCACCAAAATCACATTGGGTCCTTGGAGGATCACTCCTAGCCGCTGAGGCATTCATGTCCTCATTATGGATTATTCTGCAGGTAATTCGATTTAATATTTATATTGGTGGTGAGTTTGTATAAGTACTAGGCTTCTAGCTAATTAAATAGGACCCTTTTTTCTTTTTGCAGGCCTTAATCCTTAAGAAGTACCCTGCAGTGCTGATCTTAGCCTCCTTCTACTGCTTCTTTGTGACCATACAAGCTGCATTAGCCTCACTGATACTAGTAAAAGACCCAAGTGCTTGGAGTTTAAAACCCAATATTGGTTTGTTTGCAGTTTTATACTCAGTAAGGAAATAATTACCGTCCCAATGTTCTGATTTCATGTTCTAACTCCAATTATACAAAAACTGGAATTAGGAAATGAGTAAGAATTAGTTGAAGGCATAAATCTACTTTGACCTTGAACTTTGGCCTAATTTTTTGTTTACTCCTGTTTGTTGTGAAGTGGTGAGTATGTAACATGGGGTACAATTTGGAAAATGTAGGCGGTTGTTGGGACTGCGTTACGTACCAGTGCGGTAGCATGGTGCCTGCAGAGAACAGGACCTTTGTATGTTTCTATGTTCAAGCCCCTTGCTGTTGTTGTCGCAGATGTCATTGATGTAATTTTTCTGGGACAAGCTCTGCATCTCGGAAGGTATGAACACATATTTCTCTGTATTTTGTTGACTGATCTGATTGTGCAAAATACCTCTGAGTTCAATGTGATATACTTGATGCAATTTGCTAAAATGTAGTAGCTTTTCAACTTGTACTAAATACCATCTTTTTTATTTGCCAATAGTGCATAAAAAGTAATCAAAATCTTACTGCAGCTTGGTTGGAGCAGCTGTAATTATCACTGGCTTTTATGCTGTGATATGGGGTAAGGCCAGAGAAGAGAAGTTGCATGAGGACAGTGGAGAAGGGCAGTGGTCAGAATCATCATCTGAAAGCACCCCCCTGCTGCAAAGTGCAAAATAAGACACAGATTTGTCTTGTCTAGAAACCATGGTCTTAGACGTCTTTGTAATTTTGATGTGCAATTTGATGTGATTTATGCATATATATATATATATATATATGTTAAGCATTTCCACCTATCAAAAGAAAAATATGTTGAGCATTTCCATGCAGATGTTCATCTCAGATATTTGGAAATATCTGTATAGCATACAGTTCTCCCACGCTTGCCACGGCCATGCTTAACCTAATCCCCAGCATTTACTTTCATACTTGCCATCATTTTCTGGTTCTGCTTTTTTCTGATAGTAAGAGTAATTTGAACTTGGGGACCCCTACTCAGCGAATATATGTGCATGACTATGACAAAAGATATTAAACTTTCCCTTTATAGTTGATTTCTTATGAAACTCAGTAGAATGGGATAATCTAATCCCATGAGTTGGTGAAAAGAGAAATAGGATAGTCCAATCCACAGCTTGATTGGCTACATTTGAACAAGTGACAAGGACTTTCATATTCAAAAACAAAATTTTCGAAAATGACTTATAGCAGCAGCTTTTATAACCGCAGTCTAGTTGAAATTTCGAAGGGTCAGCTGTCCTCCAGTTTTCCACTAATTGGAACAGAAGATGCGAGTGAAAATACTGCAATTAGTGTTAAAATGTAAACTGCCTAGCTAATTTCTGATTAGTTAGTAAGCTCTAAGTCAGCTTATATTTAATCTGTTTTTAAGTCCTGTGTTAGCTGAGCACCTTGGCTTATATGCCAGGTGCAATGCTTGAGTCAGTTTCTATTTCCTAGCTGTCCTAAAAAGCTGTGTATTGCCATGTGTCATATTCACATTGGCTTACTGTTACAAACGGTTAGATTTTGAATTGGCTGATGTAAGAGAACATGCTATTGTCATGAGGGAATATAGGCTCTGCTGCAACGGTTATGCAGAGTAAGCATTTTGTTATTACAATCTTTGCTTCTCAGCTCTCTCTCTCTCTCAGTACCTTCTTTGCTCCCTCTGAAATCCAAACATTCAACATGGTATCGAGAGCGCAGGTTGGATCTGGATAGTGGGCGTTGAAACTGTGTAAGCTGAGTCTGGAAATCCGACGAGAAATTTCCGACTCTCAGCTCATTGATTCTGGTCTCAGATGGCTGGGTCAGGAGGGAGTGATCTTAGAGCTCCAATATTCAATGGGGAAAACTATGAGTTTTGGAAGATTCGAATGAGAACAATTTTCAAATCTCATGGAATCTGGGATTTAGTTGAGAAAGGTCTTCAAGATCCAGATTCAAAGGGGAAGAAGGTTGATGAAGAAGGGTCATCGGAGTCAGAGAAGGTGTCTTTGTTAATGAAGGATGCTAAGGCTCTTGGTATTATCCAAGGTGCTGTTTCAAATGACATTTTCCCCAGAATCTCAAATGAAGAAACCTCAAAAGGTGCTTGGGATATCTTGCATCAGGAGTTTCATGGTGATAAGCAAGTCAGATCCATCAAGTTGCAGGGTCTGCGTCGTGATTTTGAGTACACCAGGATGAGGGATGATGAGATCTTGTCTGGGTACATCACTCGGTTACTTGAGCTTGTAAATCAGATGAAGGGATATGGGGAAGATCTGACCAAAGGGAGGATAGTTCAGAAACTGCTAATAAGCTTAACCAAGGAGTTTGATCCAGTCTGCTATGTGATTGAGCAAACTAGGGACATTGAAACCATTGAAGTGCAGGAGGTAATTGCAGCATTGAGAGGATTTGCTCAGCGTCTTGACAGACATGCTGAAAGCACCACTGAGAAAGCTTTCAGCAGCATGAGCATGAACTCAAAAGGATCTCAGTCAAGTTCTAGTCCTGACACTAATAAATCAAAGAAGAACTGGAAGTCCAAGGATAAGAAATGGGATTCTAAACCTCAAAACAATGCCAATCAAAGGGGAAAACCGAGTCAAGGAGACAAATCTGGAAAATGCAAATATTGTAAGAAGCTATACTATAGTGAGTGTTGGTTTAAAGGAAAACCAAAGTGTCATGGCTGCAATCGATTTGGTCATTTTGTCAAGGACTGTGACCAAGCAAACAAGGCAGGGAAACTTGCTAACATTGCAAATCAGGTAACAGAACCTGCCATTATGTTCTATGCATGTCATGCTGCAACAATTGGAAAGAATGTGAATATGTGGTATGTTGATAGTGCATGTAGCAATCACATGACTTCCCATGAGTCCTTACTTGTAAATGTTGATAGAAGTGTGAAGTGTAAAGTCAAAATGGGGACTGGTGATCTAGTACAGTCAATAGGCAAAGGGACTTTGGCTATAGAAATGAAGGGTGTGACTAGATATATCAAGGAAGTCATGATTGTACCGGGTTTGGATGAAAACTTGCTAAGTGTAGGTCAAATGATAAAACATGGGCATTGGCTTGTATTTGGTGATAATGCAGTTGATATCTATGGAGATAGGCAGCTGGAAGATTGCATTGCAAGAGTGCCAATGAAGGGAAACAGATGTTTTCCTTTAAATCTAGATTATGTCAATCCCCCTATGGCAAATAGAGCAACAGTTGGAGAAACATCCTGGCTGTGGCACAGAAGATTTGGGCACCTAAACTATGTTAGTTTGAAGCTGTTACAAGAGAAATATATGGTTCAGGGACTGCCTAATCTGCAAGAGTATGAGAAGGTTTGCTCGGGTTGTGCTGTAAGCAAGAATCACAGAAGCTCATTTGATAAGGAAAGATCTTGGAGAGCCTCTCAACCTCTAGAACTGATTCACTCATATATATGTGGTCCAATGTAGACCATCACTCTTGGAGGGAATAGATATTTCCTCACCTTCATTGATGATCACACTAGAATGTGTTGGGTGTTCTTCTTGCAGCATAAGTCTCAAGCATTCAACATATTCAAAAGGTTCAAAAGCATGGTTGAGCTACAAAGTGGTTATCAAATTAAGAAGCTAAGAAGTGATAGAGGTGGAGAATATACATTTTTGGATTTCTCAAAGTTTTGTGAAGAGATGGGATTAGAAAGGCAACTGATAGTAGCCTACTCTCCACAACAGAATGGAGTTGCAGAGAGAAAGAATCGTACTGTGATGGAAATGGCAAGAGCCATGATGCATGAGAAGAAAATTCCTTTGAAGTTTTGGGCAGAAGCTGTCAATACAGCTGTATATCCACAAAATAGAAGCCCTACAAGTGCACTGGACAATTCCACTCCATTTGAGAAGTTTAGTGGAAGAAAACCAGGAGTGAAGCATTTGAGAATATTTGGTTCTCTATGCTATATTCACATCCCCACACAGAAAAGGCACAAGCTGGAAGAAACAGGTGAGAAGGGAGTATTTGTAGGATATGGAGTATGTGAAAAGGGGTATAGAGTACTCAACTTGAGAACTCAAAAGATTGAGCTGTCTAGGAGTGTCATTTTTGATGAAGAAGCAATGTGGAATTGGGAAACAAATGAGGCATTGCAAATTCCTATGTCTTGGAGTGATGAAGCAAGTTCAACAGTATCAGATTTGGATTCAGAACCAAATCTGTTACAACAACAGATTGTGCAGTCTCCTATGGAAACACAAACAAGTAGTGACTTGCATGCTACTCAAGATTCAGCTCTACTTGAAACTTATGATAACACCCCAAAGAAATGGAAGAGTTTAAGTGATGTGTATGCTCAATGCAAGATGAGCATCATTGAACCTGAAAATTTTGAAGAAGCAGTCAAAGATGAAGCTTGGAGGAAGGCTATGACTGAGGAGATACTTATGATAGAGAAAAACTCTACTTGGGAATTAATTGATAGGCCAAGTAGTAAACCAATTGTGGGAGTGAAGTGGATATTCAAAACTAAGCTCAATCTTGATGGCTCCATTCAAAAACATAAAGCAAGGCTTGTTGCCAAGGGATACACACAAAAACCAGGGATTGATTTCAATGAAACCTTTGCTCCAGTGGCAAGGTTAGACACCATTAGAACCCACATAGCTCTTGCTGCACAGAAAGGCTGGAAACTATGGCAATTGGATGTCAAATCAGCCTTCTTAAATGGTGTCCTTGAAGAAGAAGTTTATGTTGATCAACCAGATGGTTTTGTGGTTAAAGGTGATGAGGATAAAGTGTATAGGTTAAGAAAAGCTCTCTATGGGTTGAAGCAGGCTCCAAGGGCCTGGTATAGTGAAATCGACACCTACTTGAATCAGTGTGGTTTTCACAAAAGTCCAAGTGAAGCAACTCTCTATGTGAGAACCAAGAAAGGTGTGGGAACACTAATAGTGTCAATCTATGTAGATGACATAGTGTATACAGGAAGTAGTGATGAAATGGTGAAAGAATTCAAAGCTGAAATGATGTGCAAGTATGAGATGTCTGACTTGGGTTTACTCCACCATTTTCTTGGTATGGGAGTAACACAAACTGAAGGGAGCATCTTCATTCACCAAAAGAAGTATGCTCTCACTCTCTTGGATAAGTTTGGACTCAAAGACTGCAAGTCAGTAAGCACTCCATTAGTGGCTACTGATAAATTGAAAAGAGAGGATGGAAGTGAAGCTGCAGATGAAAGCTTGTTCAGAAAAATTGTAGGTAGCCTGCTGTATCTCACTGCAACCAGGCCAGATATCATGTTCTCTGCCAGCCTGCTTGCAAGATTCATGCACAACCCTTCTAAGATGCACTATGGGGCAGCTAAAAGGGTTCTAAGGTACATACAAGGTACGATTGATTATGTGACTGGAAAGTCTGCAATCTTAGTAGGTTACTGTGACAGTGACTGGAGTGGCTCTGAGGAAGATATGAAAAGCACTTCTGGATATGCGTTTTCATTTGGAAGTGGTATTTTTTCGTGGGCATCAGTCAAACAACACAGTGTGGCTCTTTCTACTGCAGAGGCAGAGTATGTGAGTGCAACAGAAGCTACATCACAAGCCATTTGGCTCAGGTTTGTTCTTGAAGATTTTGGGGAAGAACAGACCACTCCAACTACTGTGTTTTGTGACAACACTTCAGCCATAGCAATGGCTAAAAATTCAGTTTTTCATCAACGGAGCAAGCACATTAAAAGGAAGTTTCATTTTATTAGAGATGCAATACAAGAAGAAGTGATTGAACTGCTCTACTGCAAGGGAGAAGAGCAGATTGCTGATATCTTCACCAAAGCACTTCCCAAAGACAGGTTCGACTATTTGAGGAGAATGCTTGGAGTGAAATCAGCTAGCACTGTAGAAGGGAGTGTTAAAATGTAAACTGCCTAGCTAATTTCTGATTAGTTAGTAAGCTCTAAGTCAGCTTATATTTAATCTGTTTTTAAGTCCTGTGTTAGCTGAGCACCTTGGCTTATATGCCAGGTGCAATGCTTGAGTCAGTTTCTATTTCCTAGCTGTCCTAAAAGCTGTGTATTGCCATGTGTCATATTCACATTGGCTTACTCTTACAAACGGTTAGATTTTGAATTGGCTGATGTAAGAGAACATGCTATTGTCATGAGGGAATATAGGCTCTGCTGCAACGGTTATGCAGAGTAAGCATTTTGTTATTACAATCTTTGCTTCTCAGCTCTCTCTCTCTCTCTCTCTCAGTACCTTCTTTGCTCCCTCTGAAATCCAAACATTCAACAATTAGGTCCTCTTTGTTGTTATGTAAGAACAAATATGCTTCAGTTGTTTGAAATGGGTGATTGAGGATGGAAAAGGTGCACTGCAGAAGCTCAAGCAGCCAAGCAAAACTTTCTGGAACCATAGTCTCAATCACAGGAGCATTTGTGGTAACATTCTACAAAGGCCTGCCAATCATACTGCTATCATCATCACTCTCCAATTCACCCAATCAACTCCTTTTTCTCATAACAATCACACTGGATTCTGGGAGGGCTTTTTCTTGCAGCTGAAGCCTTCGCAACTTCTTTATGGTACATTATGCAGGTAACTAGGCCTATTATCAACTCAATTACCCTTTCTAGAGCTGAAAGTAAAGAACAAGCAAATGTTTGCAGGCATTTGTCATTAAGAAGTACCCAGCAGTGGTGTTCATAGTCTTTTACGTAACCATATCTGCAGCATTTACATTAGTTGCAGTTAGAGATGCAAGTGCCTGGGGAGCTAAGGCTGGATGTGGGGCTGATTTCTATTTTATATGCCGTAAGCAAATAGTAACCCTGTCATGTTTTGGAGTTGAAAGATTTTTCATAGTTCATAAAGGATACTTGTAGATGCAATTAAATTCTTTTTGCATGATCACCATATATAGGGTATTGTTTCAAGCGTTCTTCGCTACAGTTTGATCACTTGGTGCGTGTGGAAGGCTGGAGCTTTTTTGTTCTTTGTTCAAGCCTCTTGGAATAATTTTTAGTGTGATCATGGGTGTCATCTTTTTGGGAGATTCCGTCTATCTTGGAAGGTATAAATATTGGTCATCTGGTTTGTTTCAACCTTCTCACTTGTGCTTTTCAAGTGTTTATCATATCTCATCATATAGGCAATTGTTTCAACCGTTCTCCGTTACACTTTAACCACCGGTGGGTGTGGAAGGCTGGAGCTCTTTTTTGTTCTATGTTCAAGCCTCTTGGAATTATTTTTGGTGTGATCATCATCATGAGTGCCATCTTTTTGGGAGATCCATTCTATCTTGGAAGGTACGTACAATTGTAATTCGTGTTATTGAAGCATTTGGTTAAACTTATAAATAATCAGAAACGACGACAAGTACATAATCATGTAAGAGAAATGGGGTACCAGGTACCCTCAATTAGCGAGGGCCCAGTACAAGTCTGCACAAGTCTGCAGATTTATGATTAAGAAAGACTTCTTGTTTGGTTGGTGGGGAAGGTCGTTGGGAATCATTAGGCCAAAATAAGGTCCCTCTACTACAAAACAATGTACAAGAGAAGCACGACTGCACAAGTATCTTATGTAAATAACAAGGCAGGTTCTTTGTTGTTTGTGTCATGCTACTAGTCATGTGATTATTAAAATGGTTCTAAACTTTTAATGTAATGAAATGTAAAATAATGCCCAATTTTTAGTTGTAGAAACTCGGAATTCCATATGAAAACACACTTGAAATATCTCGACTCACTAAGTTTAAAGTTTATAATATCGATTTTTTGAACAATTTTTGGACTAGAACGATGCAGCAGACAACTAATTGAAATGCAAAAGGAGTTTCACCATTCAACTTATCATTTGACCACTAACTAATTTTTAGTATAATGAAACTCATCATTTCATCATTAACTAAGTTTTAGTCCAATAATATTTCCTTCATTTTATAAAGAAGATTTTAAGTCCGAATCTCTCTCACAAATAGTAAAAACAGGACCATGCTTGAAAGAAAATTGAAACAATGTTTTTCTTTTATCTTGGAAAGAAAAGAAAAGGTGAAAACAGTGTATTTAAAAAATAGTAAAAACCAAGTGGCGAGCAAAGTTAGACAAACAAACACACACCTAAGCAACGATGAATGAAAAAGTGAGTTGAAATTCTGAATTATTTGACGAGTTTGATAGAAAGTGGTTGTGTAAATTCTGGTTCTGGGATTGAAGAGAAAAACAGAGTCATGGCGAAAGTTGAAGCACTACCTATAGATATAGTAGGGATGATGATGACTGAGTGTGCTCAAGCTGGGGTCATGATACTAAGCTAATTTAATCCTCATTATGTATAGAACTTCTGCACAGGTAATGGGACTTGTTGGTTTAAATTACGCCTCTGCTCCGCTTAACACAGCCATTCTCAATCTCATTCCAGCCTTTACATTCATACTTGCCTTACTATTCAGGTTTCTAATTTCTCAATTTGTAGTTCCTACTTCTTTCTATCAGTCAGGCGTCGCACCAGAAGAGATGACCGGAGTATTTGCATGGATAAATTTCTGCCATTTATTGGAATGGTGGTGGCGATTATGGCTCAGACTGGGAGTATGATGCTGAACAAAGCAGCCATGTCCAAAGGGACCAACAAATACATCTTCGTCGTCTACACCAATGCCCTCTCCGCCCTCATTCTTCTCCCTTACATCCTCATCTTCCACAGGTTACATATAATTCCTCTCTTTCTTTCATTTATATATTTATTTTACAGTATGGTGAATAAAGTGTGACATTATTGTCTTTTCTTTTCTTGTTACTTTGAATTTCTGGTCTATATGCAGATCAGAGCGTCCTCCCCTTACCCTCTCCATACTTTGCAGAATCTTCATGCTTGCCCTGTTTGGGTTGGTAACAAGCAACTCCACTCTTTTAGAGACCTTTTTTTTTTTTTTTTGTTCTTTTGTTCTTATTGATGCACATATTCTGGAGAAATATAGAGGTCATTTGAATTTGTTTTACTTACTCCATGCAGATGTTCATCTCAGATATTTGGAAATATCGGCATAGCATACAGCTCTCCCACGCTTGCCACGGCCATGCTTAACCTCATCCCAGCATTCACTTTCATACTTGCCATCATTTTCAGGTTCTGCATTTTTCTGATAGTAAGAATGGTTTGAACTTGGGGACCACTACTCTGCGAATATGTGCATGACTATGACTAAAGATATTAAACTTTCTGTTTATAGTTGATTTCGTATGAAACCAAGTAGAATGGGATAATCTAATCACAAGAGTTGGTGAGAAATAGGATAATCAATTCTACAGCTTGAGTGGCTACATTTGAAGAAGTGACAAGGACTTTCATATTCAAAGACAAGTTTTGGAAAATGAGTTATGGCGCTGCAGCTTTTATAACCTTCAAAGGGTCAGCTGTCCTCTAGTTTTCTGTCCTCTGGTTTCCACTAATTGGAACAGAGGATGCCAGTGAAATTAAGGGTGAAACTGCTGCAATTAGGTCATCTTTGTTGTTATGTAAAAAGAAATATGCTTCAATTGTTTGAAATGGGTGGTTTTAGGATGGAAAAGGTGAACTGGAGAAGCTCAAGCAGCCAAGCAAAAGTTTGTGGAACCATAGTATCAATCACAGGAGCATTTGTTGTAACACTCTACAAAGGCCTGCCAATCATACAGCAATCAATATCACTTTCCAATTCACCCAATCAACTCCTTTTCTCATCACAATCAAACTGGATTCTGGGAGGGCTTTTTCTTGCAGCTGAAGCCTTCTCAACTTCTTTATGGTACACTATGCAGGTAACTAGGCCTATTACCAATTCCATTACTCTTTCTAGAGCCGAAAGTAAAGAACAAGCAAATGTTTGCAGGGATTTGTCGTTAAGAAGTACCCAGCAGTGGTGTTCATAGTCTTTTACCAATGCTTAATTGCAACTGTTGGTGTCTTTTTCCGCCCGAGGGAGGAGACCGGTCCAACACCGATGCCCCGAGTGCTCTCATGAATCAGCACTGATGGTTCTTGGCGGTGAGTGAGCTTCCAACTAGACCCAATTGAAAGTTGGATCAGGCTTGAATGAGAGAGACCAGCCCGGTCCTCGCTTGGGGGCTGGAAATCGGGCTGGTCTTCTGAATTCTTTGGATTGCATAGGCGTGCCACTATTGAAATCGAGGGTGACCCAATAGAATTGTAATGATTGTATGCTTGTTTGATCGTATACAGGATTTTGCGCTGATCTTGACATCTAATCAAGCCATTGTGCTCCAAGGGGGGTACTAGCTCAAATTAGTTCTTTTCTATGCCTCGATTAAGAGGACTTCAACATTCTTTCATTTGCATATGGATGGTATGATAGATATACGGTACACCTGATCAGAGAAACATAAAGATCATATTATTCTGGTTAGAAAATCCCTTGGACGGGCTTATCAACCTTAATTTAAACACACAAAGGAAAACTTTAGAACAAACTTATTTTAAAATGGGCTTATCAATATTGAAAAAGCCTTAATCACCCTTTATTGGGCAGTATTTATCATTATCGGGCAGGACGAGGCCTTGTAGGGGATAGGTACTATTTATCGGGTAAGAACAAACCCTTGATTGGGCAAATGCAAATCCTTGTACAGGCCAGGTGTTGTTGATCGGGCTTAGCGAAGGCCCTTAAACGGGCTTTCTCTACGAAATAAGCTTGTATGTCCCTAGTATAAGTTAAGATAAATACTGAAATAAATTACTCTACCAACTGAAAGTGAATAGGTACTGGAAATGAAAAACTTTTTTGTCCGATCTTTATTATGATGGCAAGTGAACAGAGATATGAAATGCTACAGGCTTTGAACGTAATACAAACTTCCTAACGCTGAACACTGCAGACGTTCATATCTGAAATGAACACTTTTAGTATAGTATTTGGAAAGGATTAGCAGTGATGCTAATAAATCATACTAAGTGTTTAGCAGAGCAATAATAAAGATGATCGCAGAAGTTGTTGACTGGATAATCTGAGTAGTGAGTTGGTTGTTTTGAAAGCTTTGAGGGTTGTTGTTTTTTTATAGACATTGAGTCTTGTTTGGAGAGAGAATCCCCGATGCCTGCCGTGATGCTCTCTATTTATAAACTGATGGCTTGAATGCTTTGGTGTTGAGTAGACAAAAGGAACGTTGAGATCCCACAACATCATTACAGTTTTTATCTTCTTGCGAATTAAACCTTAGTATAGAGAAAAATGGAAGATAGTTGGGTGAGCACATATCGAAAGTCTCCAATTTGGCCTTGTGGTTGTCCTGTTTTTGCTCCCTGAGTGAAAGATAAAATATTTTATCTTAATTTCTTCTCCCATATCGCGTGCAGCCTCTGCAAGAAAGGTTGTTTCCTTTTGACTCTTTTGCTGGGTCACAGTCTGACTTCAATAATGGACCATGGGCCTTGTTAACCAAATCAATTTCTTGGTCCATTTAAAGGCGTGAATTTCTGAAATAGTGAATGAGGACCACTTTTGGGCTTTTTCCACTATTGATTCAAATATTGCCCCCTAAATCTGATGAACTTTAGACAAAGTTTATTAGATTTGCCCCCTTTTGAATGAAAAAGCCCTTTCGAAAGAAAAGTTGAGCCTCGAAGCATATGAAATACCAAAATACACTTGTTGGAAAATGATTTAAACGCTTCGCACCCTTTCCCTTCATCATCACCGATTTTTCAGTGAACTTGTGAGACCAGTAAAATTCCCTAAAACAAAAACCCTTCTTTGATTTTCGGTATGCGGCAGCAAAATTTCAGCAATGGCTCCAAGAAAACAGAAGTCGAAGAAACAAGTAGCTCCCATGTTAGGCCGAAGGAGTTGAAGGACAAGTTGCGAAATTTCAATTTGTTCTTTGGGCAAAAGAAAGAGAAGGGTGGTGACTGTTTCTTCACTCCATTTCCTCTCTCGATCACTGAAGAGTCGGGGATGCCCATGTTAGGTCCGAGATATTTTGGTGTTAAACCAGCAAGCCTGAGGGCTTTGGATACCAGTATGGTTAGAGCCTTTCACCCCTATAGTCTTTCGGATATAGAATGGAGTTCGTGGGGAAAAAATTCAAGTGTTCTTGGTTCGAATCCTGAAGTGGTTCCTTCTGGCAAATTCAAAACCTTGAGCGAATGGGTTGAAGACTTATGCTCTAAGTTCGGGGCAAAGTGGAAAAATAATGGCATATATGATGCCATTATGCTTTCGAAGAAAAAAATAGCCCTGAATCTGCTTATGCTGAGCGCCACCGTGTGTTATTTGAACAGTACTTCCAATACCTTCGATTTCGGGCTGGGGCCAGTAACTCCTACAATTCTGGACAAGGCGTCACTGTTCGGGTTTCGTCCTCATGAAGTAATCGCGGATGCTCTTGGGGATTAAGAGGTCAGAGGGCAAAGGGACAGGATTTCTCTTGGCGCAAGCCATTCAGCCCCAGACTCGACCGTGATGAACCAGGATGAGGCGGATCAGGGAATGGGGTCAGGTCTGCCTGATCTTGAACCTACTGCTGGTAAGAACAAACTGTTTTTCCTTGGTCACATCACCCCTTGATGATTTTGAGGTGTATTTATCATTATCAGGCAGGACGAGGCCCTGTAGGGGATAGGTACTATTTATCGGGTAAGAACAAACCCGAGCAAATGCAAAGCCCTGGACAAGCCAGATGCTGTTGATCGGGCTTAGCGAAGGCCCTTAAACGGGCTTTCTCTACGAGATAAGCTATGTATGCCCTTAATAAAGTTAAGATAAATACTGAAATAAATTACTCTACGAACTGAAAGTGAATAGGTACTTGGAAGTTGGAAATGAAAAACGTTTTTGTCCGATCTTTATAATGATGGCAGGTGAACAGAGATACGAAATGCTACAAGCTTTGAACATAATACAAACTTCCTAACGCTGAACACTGCAGACGTTCATATAATAAATGAACACTTTTAGTACAGTATCTAGAAAGGATTAGCAATGTGATGCTAATAAATCATACCAAGTGTTTGGCATAGCAATAAAGAAGATGATCGCAGGAGTTGTTGACTGGATAATTTAAGTAGTGAGTTGGCTGTTTTGAAAAGCTTTGAGGGTTGTTTTTTGTTTATAGACGTTGAGTCTTGTTTGGAGAGAGAGTCCTCGATGCCTGCCGTGAGGCTCTCTATTTATATACTGATGGCTTGAATGCGCTAGTGATGAGTAGACAAAAGGAATGTTGGGATCCCACAACATCATTACAAGTTTTTATCTTCTTGCGAATTAAATTGCCTATATCGAAAGTCTCCAAGTTAGCCTTGTGGTTGTCCTGTTTTTGTTCTCTGAGTGAAAGATAAAATATTTTATCATAATTTCTTCACTCATATCGCGTGCATCCTCTGCAAGAAAGGTTGTTCTCCTTTTACTCTTTTGCTGGGTCACAGTCTGACTTCAATAATGGACCATGGCCTTGTTAACCAAATCAAATTCTTGGTCCATTTAAACCCTCAAAAGAAATTCTGCTCAGTGAGTTGGGCCTGGATTTCTGAAATATTGAATGAGGACCAATTTTGGGTTTTTTCCATTATTGGTTCAAACAGCAACCATTCAGTCTGCAGCAGTTACTTTAGTTGCAGTTAGAGATGCAAGTGCCTGGGAGCCAAGGCTGGATATGGGGCTGATTGCTATTTTATACGCTGTAAGAGAATAGCTACCCTATCATGTTTTGAATTTGAAAGATTTTTCATAATTCATCAAGTATACTGGTGGATGCAATTAAATTCTTTTTGCAAGATCACCATATATAATGTAATGTTTCGAGCGTTCTTCGCTACAGTTTGATCACTTGGTGCGTGTGGAAGGCTGGAGCTCTTTTCTGTTCTGTGTTCAAGCCTCTTGGAATAATGTTTAGCGTGATCATGGGTGTCATCTTTTTGGGAGATTCAGTCTATCTTGGAAGGTATAAATATTGTTCATCTCATTTGTTTCAACCTTGTCACTTGTGCTATTCAAGTGTTTGTTGTAACTTGTTGCTGTCATCTTTAGTCTTTATTAATCAAGTTGCAGGTTGTGGAGGGGCAAAAGAATAGTAAACTTCAGGCTGAAGTGAATTCTCATTTTTGTTTGATTGAATAATTGATTGAAGTTAGTGAAGGCTACAGCTGGTTGACAAAGTCTTTGGCCTGTTAAGAGGTCTGGTTCATGATTAAGACAGAATTCTTATTAGCAAATTGTTGAAAATTTTGGAACAATTTTGCAGTTTGATTGGTGCGCTCATATTTGTTATTGGATTTTATGCGATGATGTGGGGGAAGGCCACAGGAGAAGCTGGTCGAATCATTAGGCCAAAATAAGGTCCCTCTGCTACCAAACAATATACAAGAGCAGTAGTGCAGAAGTCTTCTTTGTAGATATCACATCAAACGTACACCGTACAACGACGATGTAGGGGATACATTGCAAATCCAACGGTGATTATTGCTTTATATTCTCAGGGAAAAAGATCCTCAACGGTGGTTGTCACTTTATATCCTAAGCGAACCCGTCACCTCTAATGGTTAAAGGAGGTGCTGATAGTATACATGGTTGTATTATAGAGTTTTCTCAATGCATATCAAAATGTAAACATGAAGGAAAGAAGTGTGAAATTCTAGTGGAACATTTCAAATTATAGAAAGCTACTGAATCTCACAACTTGGGCTCTTGTCCCTTCCTTCAAGTTTTTCTTTCCTTAGACCAAAAAAAAAAAAAAAAAAAAAAACAACGGAAGATTGTAAATGGTTGTATATTGTTGGGCTCTTATGAACCTAGCCAACATTATGCATCAAAGAATTCTTGCACGTGTTTCCTTCCAGCCTATAGTGGCGGCTGTGACTCACGGCAGACATAAAATGATGCAATACAAACGAACCGTGTATATAAAACAATAGTTTTTAGCCTACCGGCTTGAAGATAACAGCAATTGGGCTACCCAAGTGGTGCCATTCAAATCAAATTTAGTCACTTGGAATATTCATCTTCGTTTGTCTTCACTCTTCTTCACATTATTTGACTCCCTCGAGGCTCTAGGCTTCTACCAACTACATGTCTGCATATGGTGGGGCATCGAAGTTTTAACTTCACGATTTAACACTTTCCAAGAGACGAGTTTGAGTCTCTGAATTCTGGCTCTGAGATTGAAGAACCAAAAACAAGAAAAAGAAGAAGAAGAAAAACAGAGTCATGGGGAAGGTTGCAGCACTACCAATAGTTGGGATGGTGTTGGCTGAGAGTGCACAAGCTGGGCTAATTATAGTGAGCAAATTAGCAATGTCTAATGGCATGAGCAACCTCATCTTTCTCTGCTACTCAAACGCTCTTGCAGCCCTTATCCTCCTCCCAATTTCCTTAGCCTTCCACAGGTGATTGAATCTTACTCTTTGTGAACTACCCAGAAACCAAAGATTTTGTTTTTACTATAATTTCCTACTTTGATCACAAAAGTAATTCCTATCTTTGCCCTTATGTTCTTGGTAGATCCGAGCGTCCTCCTCTCACTTTCTCTACCCTCTGTTGGTTCTTCTTGCTTGGTCTAATTGGGTAAGTTACGATTTTCATCTATAATAAAATCCCACATGGGAAATTAAAGGTTGCATTTTGGGGGTGGTATTGTGTGCACATTTGACGCTTTTAATTCGTTGGAGTGTTGTTAGCGGATTCTGTTTAGTGGGTTTGATTGATATTCGCGTTTTGCAGATTCATGGCGCAGTTTTTTGGGTATGCTGGGATTAATTTGAGCTCTCCTACTCTGAGCACGGCTATGCTCAACCTCATTCCAGCTTTTACCTTTATACTGGCAGTCATCTTTAGGTCATGCCCTCCTCTTATTTACTCACACTGCAAATTGTGACCACCCTCTATGATTACCTATTTCACTTTTGCCTTCAATGGGCTTAAGAATCCTTGTTTTTCCTTTATTCTGAACTATGATCTATCATAATTGTCTTATTTTGTTAATGAATCCTGAACCCTAGGTTTTTTTTTCTTGTGATGTATCCATGAGGACCATGACATTGCTTTACCTGTTCTGTTTCTAGAGGTCTCTGTAGAAGAACCATGTAAATAGTTCAATTATCTTGCTTTCTTGTTTCCAATGAGAATTTCAGCTGATGAGCTTTTCTCTCATTCCAGATAAGAGTTGTACAGTGCAATTTTGAGACACTGGTAGAATGGTAATCTTTGACTGTCACCTGTTTCTAAATTCATTCAACTGGGTGATTTCAGAATGGAAAGAATTGATGGGAGAAGCTCCAGTAGCCTTGCTAAAACTTTGGGAACAATAGTTTCAATTTCAGGGGCTTTCATTGTTACTCTTTACAAGGGTCCCCCACTTCTGATGACATCCTCAACTGATATATTGTCTCATAACCAACTTTTCTTGGAACAGTCAAACTGGGTCCTTGGAGGAATGTGCATTGCTCTTAATTGTGTGTTGGCCTCATCTTGGCTTATAGTACAGGTGAAATCTGTAAAATTTAATTAAAACTGTCGTGAAAGTGTGGAGTTTGGTTAGAAAATTAAGACTAGTTACTATTCCTTGTCTATGTTTCAGGCATCAGTTCTAAAGAAATATCCCGCAGAGCTGATTATGGTATTTTATTATTGCTTCTTTGTGGCTATTCAATCTGTAGTAGTCTCTTTGACTGTAGAAAGAGACCTAAGTGCGTGGGAATTGAAGCCTAAAATCCGGTTGATCGCTGTTCTATACTCGGTAATTAGATAACCAAATCCAAACCATGTCTATACCTATTGCATTGAAATATTTTCTCAAACATCAACCTACGATACTCAAACTTTAAATTCTACTCTTGCAGGGAGTCTTTGGCTCAGCATTCCAGGTTGGTGTATCTACTTGGTGCCTTCACAGGACGGGGCCTGTTTTTGTAGCTATTTTCAAGCCTTTGGGGATTGTCATTACAGTTTTCGTTGGTGCCACCTTCTTAGGAGATACTTTCTACCTTGGAAGGTACGGTTTCTATCATTTTTTTTCCCCATAAATACTATATCAAAATGCCGACTTTGGAGCAGCACCAGTTTTGTTCCTGTTGAAAAATCCTAAAGGGCATTAATTCAACATCTTAGTTTACATTTTCTGAATGGTGCAGTTTGATAGGAGCAATTGTTATTGTCATGGGATTTTATTCTGTGATGTGGGGAAAAGCAAAAGAAGAGAAGATGGATGATGATGCAGGGGCAAGGAGTGTGGCATCAAGTAGACAACGGGTCCCTCTATTGCAGAGCCATATTGAAGAAATATAGAAGTTTCTTTGCAGTACATCGCCCTGTGAGGTCTCTCTTGCCAAAAAACATAGGTACTCTCTGTTGCTTTTGTCTTAGTTCTTTTAAAATGCTACACTTTCCATCATTTTTGAAAACTGGGATTGGTTATTGTGGGAGTTGTTTTGCTCAGGCCATGCTTGTTGGGAATTAGTCACCCTAAGTAATGCAGGACAAGGAACAACCATTTGATATTGTCCAAGTCAAGGCAATCATTTGGCACAAAGATTTCTTCTACTCTTTTTTCTTTTTCCGGGGAGATGGTAATCCTGCATACATCCAAAGGCAGTTTGTTGGTGCAAACTGAGCATAGTTGCAAGTTTGCTGTAAAGGTGCAAATACCATGAGAAGTATGTTGTGCTCATTGTTACTACATGTTATGATGCATCTGTTTCATCTTAAATAATGTCCAAGAGAGAGTAGAAATTTCAAAAGACGATTCAAGTTGGATTGGCTGGCACTATCTGGCTCCTCATTGCTCATTGTTACTACATGTTATGAGGAGGCAGTTTTATTGGCTTGCCATTAATGAACCTTTCGAACTACTAAAGCGTTTGTAATTCATTTGTAGAGTTTCTCTGTATTTTATATTGTCAATGCACTTGTAGTTATACTCTTAATTGATGATTATCTTGTCTACTTTCCGATGAGTATATGGAGACTTATGTTTGATGTTTTCCTGCACATATATATTCTTTTTAAGAAACTTTGTTTGTTAGTTTTGGTAGTTTTCATAATATGCCCCCAGACCTGAGGGAAGAATTTTCTGAAAAGTATTAAATAGAAAATAACAGTTTATTTTCCATGTAATGTAGGGTCATGAACATGTGGAGCATGATCAAAGATATCAGCAGCATGAGTTGAATATTGAGTTTGCAGGGTCAAAGCTGCCTCAAGAGCAACATGTCAGTGAGGAGCAGCTCCTTTGCTTGGAAGTGAAATCTACTCTCTCTTTGGTTTTTAGATGTATGATATCCTTCATTACTCGTGGTAAATAAGGTAATAATGTTGGAATTAGGCATTGGGGGGAGAAAATGATGGCAAAGGCCAAAGTTCTTGAAGAACATATTTTCAACTGTGTAATCAAATACAATATAAGAATCTTATAATCATATATCTAGAGCTTTTCATACATCCAATACTGGGTGAGTTAAAATTGAAATGAAGGGTCATTTGGCCAGATGAACATATTCACTGAAACAGGAATTTCATCCTGGAAATATGCTAATAGTAACAAAAGCTGGCATGAAATTCCATCCAAAGCGGCACAAATACTTGTAGCTATGAAGTAATAATATAAACTGGTAAGGTAGTTGAAGATGTTACTGGAAAATCCCAAGTAAGACACAGCTTTCATTTTCAGCCTGTGGTTCTAAATTATTTAACTGCAAACATAATTTAGAGCTTTGAAAAAAAGTCATAAGCCCACAAACAACATATTAGTAATAGAGTTGCTCAGTTGGGGAGCACTAAAAACAAATATTAGAGTGAGGGACGAACGAATGGCAAACATGTAGCCAAGGTTAGGCCAAAAACGAAAGCAGTATGTCCGAGAAACCTTTGCCCCACAAAGGTCAGCCTCCTTAGCTGCCATTATGAAATGTATAATATATCCGAGTAGCTACTTCTCCTTTTCAAGTAGCTGCTTCATTTCCCCAAGGGTTGCCCTCCCTCTCCCTTTTTTATTGTTGCTCCATAAATATATAGAGAAAGAGAATCAAAACATAGACAGAGTCTGCTTCTGCTGCTGCTGCTGCTTGTTCTTGTTCTTCATTTCTTCTTACATATTATGTACATACATGCAAATTAAGAGAAGCGATCACAAGTGAGGTGGATGAGAAGTGTTCAGCTATGGGAAGCGGTGCCGTTTTCAGTTATGGTGACAATGGAAGGTTGTACCATAATATTAACCATTTGGGCAAAAACTGTCATGACAGTTGATGGCATGAGCCCTTTTGTATTTGTCGTCTACACCCACGCCCTTTCCTCTCTCATCCTCCTCCTCTATTCTTTCATCTTTCACTGCCCCAGGTTCTCTTTCTTTCTACCTCTCTCTCTTTCTCCCTCTCTCTCACAAACACACACAAACACATACTTGGTTTGTAACTTGTTCTTCTTTTTCTCATGAATTTACTGCAGAAACAGAGGCGGAAGAGAACAGTCACTCTTCAGCTTGAATCTGTTCGTGCGATGCTTCTTCTTGGGTTTAACAGGGTCGGTTTGTACTTCTCATTTCATCTCATCTCATAGGCTTTTACGTTACATAAACTTTAAACACCTATGTCTCCTCCCTCTCCCTTTCCCAATGGAAAAGGATACCATTCACCCTGAATCCATCCATGGATTCTCGAGTTGACCCCAACAACAAGCCTCAGAATATTCTGCTACAGTATGGTGGTGGGCCTAGTTTTTCTGTTAGTTGAAGGGCAACATTGTAAATTGTCAATACATTCATTAATTTTTGGGTTATATAATATTAAACAAATATTTCATTTTAAGTATTTTATTTTTTTATAAATTGATATTCTAAACTACTCTAATATAATAAGAGGGGAATCAAGTTTTGGTATAAAATGAAATACACACGCCTTAACTAAGTGGCCTAAACACCCCAATATCATCATTAATACCAATTTTAGCCTAGTTTCAAAATAAATAAATAAATTCTCAAATTTTTGTCTACTCTTCTTTTGTTCTTCTTCTTCTTCTTTTTTTTTTTTTTTTTTTTTTACTCAATCCCCATTTACTCATTTTTTTAAATAAAAATAAATTTCCTCCCCTGAATCTCCTGGCCTAGAAAACAAAGAGGTCAATTAAATTCGAAGTTTCAAACCCACAGTAAATTGCCTATCATACCCATCATTTTGTTTCTCTAACTCTATCCAAGCCCAAAGTACCAAGTCTTTGTTGGGCTTCTTCTTTGATTAGTCCCAGGCATTAAGCTTTTTGGATGCTCCTTCTAATTTAGGAAAATAGTCCTAATGCAAAGATGTTCATCCATATTCTCAACCTCTTCAAGTAATGTTGCAATAAAAATATAAATATTAAAATATTAAAAAAATGTTCTTGTAGCAATACTTACTTTAATTCTCTCTTTGTAGGATAACAATATCTCAGAACCTTGGATTCCTAGGCCTAAGTTACAGTTCTCCAATTCTTGTGTGTGCCATGGGCCTGATGATCCCAACTTTTTCCTTCCTGCTCTCCGTCATTCTCAGGTTAATTCTTCCCTCAACTCAACTTGTTCCTTTCATTTCATGTAATGTTTTAACTTTTTTTACCATTAAAATAAAGTTCAACTGATATCATTAAAAAGAGAGAAATGTGCTGCTTTAAATTAACCCAAATTATCTCTACAGAAGGACAAGGCTAGATTGGAGAAGCTCAAGCTTCCAGGCCAAAGTAAGTGGGACAATAATATCAATCATTGGGGCAGTAGCGGTTGAACTCTACAAGGGTGCATATATAAGAACATCTTCAGTTTCTTCTTCACCTGGGAAGCAACTTCAAGTCTTAGCACAGAAAGCACTTTTGGTCTTCTCCTCAGAACCAACAGAACATTGGGTTGTGGGTGGCATTTTGCTGGCATCTGCTTCTTTATCTGTCTCAGTATGGAACATCATTCAGGTAATTAATTAAGGGCTCATATGGGAGTGATTATGGATAGACAAATAATCACTTTTATAGAGAATCACTTCTCCATATAATCACTTTAATCTCCCATACTTGGTTTTTTGCCTCTTGTTTTACTTGTTCAATCTCTAACTGGTTACTTAGCTGGGAACCATGAAACTATATCCAGAAGTGGAAGCAATGGAAGTGGTAACTTTTTATAGCTTGCTTGGGACAATACAGAGCGCAATATTATCCTTGTTCTTAGAGAGAAACCCAAGTGCTTGGAGATTAAAACTCAACATGGAGCCCCTTCTCATTATTTTAACAGTAAGTAATTAATTAGCACATAACATAGCTATTAATTAAGTTGATCAACTTCGCTGTATGTCATCACAAGACTTTGCATATATGCTGTGTTGTAGGCAATTTTTGGGGGTCTAGTTCGAAGCCGGGTTCACAATTGGTGCATGAGCATAAAGGGTCCATACTATGTACCGCTGTTCAAGCCATTTGGGATTGTTTTTGCTACAATTTTTGGTGTCAGCTTATCTGCAAATAGTCTGCATTATGGAAGGTAATTTATTAGAAATTTGTCTTCCAATCTATTTATTCTAGACATATAAGAACTTAAGGCAGAGCTCAAGGGCTAAAAGCTGACCAAATTAAACACATTGGTTTCCTTTTTATTTTTGTTTTTGCAGTGTGATAGGATCAGTAGTAATTGGAATGGGGTATTTTGTAATATCATGTGGACAAATCAGAGAAGATGAAGGGCAGCAAGACCAACAATGTGTTGATGAGAGGCTGGAATCTAATTCTGAGAGGAAAGTCCCTCTCTTGCAAGAAGAAAATAATGGATAGATTAATCTCAAACAGAAGGGAAAGCTTGAGCCTTGAGAAGAAAGAAGGCTCCTAGCATTCTCACTTGTAAGTCTCAAACTCAAATTGCATATCAGATCATTTTGTACATATTCATTGCCTTTACCTTTCGTCTGATACATTGTAGCATATATATGTGCAGGGTTTCGAGATCATTTCATCAAGCTTTATATCTGATAATTACAAGGGAACATGCATCATTCTTTTTTCTTTTTCTTTTTTTGTGAATATGGTGATGATGGTGGTATGGTCTATATTTTGTACCTGAATGTTGTTAGATAATGTGAGTGTATGGAAACAAAAGCAATGAAATTATTGCAAAGGGTGTCTTAAATTCATCCTTTTTCTGTCTTCTTAGTGTTATGATTTGTTTGAACGTAATTAACTGATGTTAGAGTTTCGACAAAAACCGTTTTACAGAAAGTGATGATTGTCTTGACAAAAATGATTTGTACGATGATGGGTTTCTTATGAGTGATTTTCAGGTTCAACATTTGATCCACATTGGATGTCATGAATCTTGAGCATCATAAATATCATATCATATCATATCAGACCCAGGGTTCTGTTGTGCGGAAACACTCTAAGACATTGTCATTGATAGATTATGTGACAACACACACATAAACCCCTTTTGAGAATAAAACACACGCACAACGAAGAGAAAAAACAAACACACAATAACACAAAGATTTATAGAGATTCAGCCTCGTGCCTATGTTCTCTTAGTGATCCACCTGAGAAATTCACTAGTATGTAAGAACAACTTTGGCTACAACTTAAACCTTCTTAGCTCTCACAAGAACCCTAGCTCTTTTTTCTCTCACCCTTCGTCAAATTCTTGATGCCCTTGAAAACACCCTAGAATTCCCTCTTGAATTCTCTTGTGTCTCTCTCTCTTATAAATTAACCTAGCCCTAAAAGTCATATTTATAATGCATAGGACTTTTGCTACAAGTTAACTAGGAGTAGGAAACTAAAACCCTATTAAATTAGGCTAGAAAACCCCAAAATCATAGGAGAACCCTGTCAAAACAAGCCAAAACATCAAACATACGCTCGACACTATTCACGAGGCGACTGGTCTCCAAGAATGAGCGACCCGTCATTGGAGACAGAGATGCCAACTCCAGCATTGGCCAAAACCAACCGATCACATGGCCAAAGCGACTGGTTGCTTGCTGTGCTGTTGCCTTATTGCGACTTCTTCTCCTTCCTTGCTGCTCCATCCTTGCATCCCTTTGTTTCCTCATCCTCATCTCGCATCTATGGTGAGCCAAAATACAATAATCTCCACCTTGGAGAACCATTAATCACCCATGAAAACCCTAGAACCTCTTCAACCTCTTGGAAACCGTTCTAGTAATTTTCAGGAGCTCCACCATGACAAGAAACCTCTTGTCTCAACGCACCTTAGATGAGAAGGTGCTTTCATGAAACAAGAGTAAAGTTGGTGGCTTCGTGGGGATTTATAAAACAAGGGTTGGTACGCGGTTTGCATATCAAGGCATGTCAAGAATTCAAGGTTCCAAGAAGGTGAGGCGTAAGGAGTTCGGCCTGGGGGATCTCTCTTCTACACAAGAGGTCTGGGTGGCCCAAATTTTTCACACAATTGTTTTTCGGTGGAGGGTGAAGACCTTATTGACCGATTGAATGAAAGAAGAGGAATTGAAATAGGTTCGACCAGCAAGAAAAGAAAGAAGAGTACTATGTCAAACTCCACCCCCTTTGGAGTCCCTTCCATCACCACCTAGGTAAGAAGTAGCTTTTCAGTTGCTACCGGCCCAACAACATTCTTCCCATCATTCCTTGTCCTGACTTCACCTTTATGGACCTTGTCCTCCGACTCTGCCACCGCCACCTTTACTCCTTTGAAATCAAGCACATTTGAGTATAAACTTTTAATCATACAACCTTAATTAACCTTCCTTACTCAACTAGTCTTAAACGAACCCGTAGCTTCATTCTGTTGCACCGGCTCTCTGACAGTAACATCCCTTGCTTGCTTTTCTTTTGTACAAAACACTTCCTTGGTAGAATTTTCTTCTCAACCTGCCATTGTACTCCCTCCCACCAAAAAAAAGCTAATAAACTTTGTTAGATTGAATCTCCCCCTCATCATCACCACCGAACCTTGTGTGATTAAGAGCTTTCCTCCTTTGGCCTTGTAAGAATACCCTTCTCTATCACCAAGGGAAATAAGATTCAATCTTAGTGCCAGTACATGCCTTACCTCACTAAGGCTCCTAACTACACCATCTTGCATCTTGATCTTCATTATTCCCACGCCCAATACATCACAATTTGTTTTGTCTCCCAACGAAATCTTGCTACCCTTTCTTCCTTCATATATATCAAACTCCATCCTATTTCAACACACATGAAATGAACAAGTGGAATCTAGAATCCAAACTGAAGTAGAAAACTTACCAGAAGAATTTGCCATGACTTCCTTGTTACGCTCCTCATCTGTAACTGTCACAACTAGTTGACACATTTGTTGTGCCCGAACTATGAGACCTTGAAAATTCCAGAATATTTTTACGCGTACAGTAAAAATTGCACGGGCCATTTTGAGGTAAGTGGCTTTTCATTTTTTTATTTTTTTATTTTTTTTCCAAGTAAACATTGCCATTATGTTTGAGAATAACTTAATTCCAAAAATATGAAGTTATAATTTTGATGTTCTAACTTAATGGAAAATTAGTAGACGTTGCTACGAGCTTGTGGTATTTTTCAGAAAATTTTGCAAAACTTGGAAGTATTTTTAGTGAATTTTCAAAGTTGGAACGTAGGAAAAGAAAATATATTTGACACATGGAATTTTCTGATTGGTTGGAACACATCACCATGCCACATGTCAATACTTGATTGGTTGGACGAAAAGGAAGACTTTTACTCATACTACTATTCGTAAATTGACTAGGGTGTAGGGTATTATTCCATGAATTTATCTCATCTAAGCCAGTGATCCAATTTTAGATCAGATCTGGACCGTAGATCAAAATCAAAGATTTTTGGCTTGATCCAGCCTTTGGATTGGTTATTGGGAATGCATCTGGGCCATCCATCTTAAAGCTATCATGTACCTTCCTACACTTGATCAAAAACTCATATTTTAATTTGGGCCTTCGAAGTAAATATTCAAATCAATCTGAGCCGTCGAGGAATTCTATAAATTCCCCTCCCATCTCTCATTTTCCTTCATTCCAAAAATTCATATTTTCTGTGCAAAGGACTACTAGTGTAGTGGTTTGGAGTATTCACTCCCTCATGCAAGGTCCTGGGTTCGAGTCCTAGCATCCGTGTTGTGTGTGTGAGTTTAATATGCTATCGCCCCTTTCAATAGGAAAGGTACTCCAAAAATAAAAAAAAATAAATCATATTTTCTTTCTTGCTCTCATTCTCCTCCATTAGAGTTACTATTCCGACATTCTTCGAAGTTACTATTCATCCCAAACACTATTAATCTACTATTCACTTCCCGTACGTAGTATCAGCCGTTTCCCATCCATTCCGGGAATTCACTATTCACATCAGATTTCACTATTCATTGTTACTCCGACCAATTTCAATTTGTCAAATACTCAATTCGTGTTATTAATTGGGTAATTTTCAAGTGATTCCTAAAATTTACTCCATATGTCATTACGGTAAAGTTAAAGTCTAAATACTACTTTGTTGGTCATACACATGGACTAGAGGAATAGGTATAATTTGGTTCAAGAATTTTAGTGAAAGGAAAATGACAAAAAAATTATCCAATTTGATTAGATTTCAAATGTTCCGCCACTGTGGGGAAGTCGCTGTGCCCCCTTCACTCTCAGATCGTCGAGGATAATGCCCACACAAGTATACCCTCAAAAACTTTGGAAATCCAAAGCAAAGTAGGCGAAACTTACCTTAAAAAATCAACGGTACGAGTAAATTTTATTTATAAAAATAAAAAGATACACCTAGTTAGGAGGGACGTAATGAGCCTTACCCTCAAATATGCATATCTATACATAACTAAAAGCTTAACAAAAAAACAAGAAGTAAATGCAATGCAACACAAAACTAAACTATTTTAATCTAAAACTGTACCCTACGGGGCTTAGAAATCTTAAATTCCTCAATTATCTCTTCATTATCGATATTATTAGCAAACTCTCTTTAAATGTGGAGAATCATTAAATCAGCAAGGAATTCATCAGCTATGGTGCTTCGAAGTCTATTCTTAATAATTCTCATACATGAAAAAGCTCGTTCCGTTGTTGCTGTAGATTTAGGAAGAGTCAACACCAACTGAATCAACCTATAAAGAAAATGGTAGTCTTTTGCCAAAGTTGTTTCCACCAATTGTTGACATAACTGAGGAAGAGTGGTGAGGTCCTTAAAGCAGGGAAGGCGATGCATATCATTTTGAAAATACCTCAACTCAATTTCCAAAGCTTTCAAGTCACTTAGACTGAAATCAGCAGGATAGAATTTCTCAGCAAGTTTACATAGATGCCCAATATTGAATGATTTGAAGGAATTATGAGGATCTAATGCTGAGCTAAGAATAAGAAGTTCAACTGTTTGCTCTGGAAATTTGTCATTTAACTCCCTCAACATGCAATCTATCACATCATTAAATACATCAACGCGATAGTAATGTTCAATTGTAATAAATCTTTTTGTTAACAAGAATGACGTATGCCCATCATATAATTAGAACTCATATCATGAACATCAATACCATGTTGTTCACAAAATGATACCACACTCATGAATAAATCATCCTAGCCATGTCCCCTTATATCTTGGAACTATGATTTTGTGTTTTCAACAAAGTTTAAAGCACTTCCAATATCTTGAGTTTTCTCTGAAACACTTGACAAAGAAAGTTGGTCAATCCCATAATTTTATCCATCAAAAGCAATGCAAACACAAACTCAAAAGACATCATAGCAACATACTTACTCTCTGCATCACCATGAAATTGTTGGTTAGGTCCATAATCACTGATTTCCTGAAGAAGTATTTTAGTCTCTTTAAATAAACTCATTAAACTTGTCATAGAGGCAAAGTGAGATCCCCAACGAGTGGCTCCAGCTCGTTTCAAACTACAACATTGATTAAGTCCTCTACCTATCTCAAGTTCCCCAGAAACCAACAACTCTTTGAGTTTAGCTTTTCGAATTAAATTTAACTTATTACGGCGCTTAGCAGAAACACTAACAAAATTCACAATGTTAGTCAACATTGAAAAAAATCTCCATACAACCTTTACATCTTTAGCCGCACCATTTAATGCTAATTGCAAGCAATGAGCAAAGCAATGCACATAATATGCATATGGACAATCTTGAAGAAACAATGCTTGTAATCCATTCCATGAACCACTCATATTACTAGCTCCATCATACCCTTGGCCACGCATGTTTTTCACTAGAATTCTGTTATTATGAAGTACTTTTCATATCTCTTGTTTAAGAGACAAGGCATTAGTGTCTACGACACTCACAATATCGAAAAAGCGTTCATGAATAAATCTATCACAATCAACAAATCTTAGAATAATAGCCATTTGTTCCTTACTTGATTCATCAAGTGATTCATCAACAAGAATACAATATTTGTTCTTCCCAAGTTCGCTACAAATTTTCTTCTTCACCTTGGTAGCAAAAATATGCAAGATCTATTTTTGTATATCATGGGCAATATACTGAGCATTATGAGGAGCCTTATCTAGAACAACTTTCTCAACTTCTATATTCATTCTTACAAAAGACTTTAAGATTTCAATGAAATTGCTCCGGTTAGATGAGTCAACGGATTCTTCGCGACCTCGAAAAGCCAATGTTTGATTTGCTAGATACCTAATGCCCTCTATTGTGGTTGTAAGTCACAATCGATTGTCCATCACTTGTTGCTTTGATTGCTTATCTACCACATTTTCAATATGAAGAGATGAGTTTTTTAAGCTAACCCACTTTTGCATAGCAAGATGATGTGGAGAATTTTGCTTGCCTACATGACTTTGAAATACACATTGATTGCCACCAATTCTCTTCCACTTTTGAAATCCATGAATAGTAAAGGTTGAATGTGAATGATTCACGTCAAATAAGAAGCAAGGAAAACAAAATGTCAAATCTTTAGCAATTGAATACTCAAGCCAAGGGAATTTACCAAACCACAATTTATTAAATCGATGTAAGTCTCGCCCTTCTAAATGGATTGGATAGTCTTCTAACTCTAGTTGACAAGGTCCTAAAATAATATAGGCTTTTCGCACATTATCTTGTTTATTCACTGAATATTGGCATATAAGCCAGTGAACTCCCAAAAGGCCTCGTGCTAGATGGATGCGGGTGTGCACATATAAGGCACATCACCCCCTCTCCGTTGGTCGATGTGGGATCTTACAATCCACCCCCCTTAAGGGCCCGACATCCTCGTCGGCACACTCGCACCACACGGCAGAGTGGCTCTGATACCAAATTGTCACATCCCGGGATCGGCTCCGCCTTAGCACGATATTGTCCGCTTTGGGCCCCCCTCTCTGCCCTCACGGTTTTGTTTCTGGGAGCTCACGAGCAACTTCCCAGTGGGTTACCCATCCTGGGATTGCTCTAGCCCCCAACTCGCTTAACTTCGGAGTTCCTACGACTCCGAAGCCAGTGAGCTCCCAAAAGGCCTCGTGCTAGATGGATGCGGGTGTGCACATATAAGGCACATCACCCCCTCTCCGTTGGTCGATGTGGGATCTTACAATCGACTTTTTGGGTCTCAACTCTTTCAACTTGAGGCTTGACAATGGGAGAGTCGAGAAGATTTTGCTCATCACAAATGGGAGGCATTCTAGAAGATGATGACCCATCATTCTTTTTCTTAAAAAAAGAGGACAAATTCTTTGTTTTCTTGGGATTTTGATTGTGATCCGACAAAATAAAATATAACCTAATTTAATCAAACATCCCAACAAAAAATCAAACAATTTGTCATAATAGCATCAATGAATTTAATCAAACATTAACATACCAATAGCAAATCAAACATCTCAACAATACCAACATCAAATCAAACATCTCAACAAAATTCTTAAAATTAAAGACCTAATTAATTTCAACAAAATTTTCAAATTATATTTCATTCCTAATTAAACCCTAGATGACTCAATTTCAAATTAAAATTAAAACTAAGATGCATACATTTATTTTAGGAACAACCCAATAGAAGAAGATAATTAAATAGAAGAGAATAAGAAGAATACTTGTTTCCTCATATATGAGAGGAGAAGGGGCTGTCGACAATTGCACAGCTTGACTATTGCACAGCCAAGACTATTGAGTTGAGAAGAAGCTGCTGACTATCTGGAATTGCACAGCCAAAAGCTATTTGGCTGCTTATAAGTTATATTCCCCCTTTTTTAAAAGTTTGACTGGGCCATTCCATAACATAAGAGTGTGGGTTGGTTATAATTTTTTCTCTTTTTTTAAAAGTTTGAGTGGGCTTTAATGGGCTGGGTAGGCATGGGTTTACACCATCACATGTGATGGGTAGCAATAACTTTGGGGTAGGCTGCCCTGGTTGTAGGACCACCACTGGTTCCATGGGTTTCGATTCCCTAACTTCCAAAGGGGTTACGTGGACAGACTTTACCAATACCCTTGTGTGAGGTTTAGTTGATGAGGTGTAGCTGATAAATGGATATTCTCGCTACCGTACCAGATAAGTTGGTTATATTTTTATTTCTCATAAGGGTAGTTGGCCTTTAAGGATTGGTCGTCAGACAAGCATATTTGGGCGCCCGAAAAACATTTGTGAAAGTTGCGTGAGCATGCCAACTGTTTTGGATCCTATATTTATATGAAAAATGGTTTATGTTATGCATATTATTTTCATTGTTTTTCCTTAACACTATTATGTTATTTCGCTGTCTATTTTCAAACTTGGTCAGGAGCCCCCAACTGAGAAGATGAATGTATGTAATGCTTACCCCTACTTTTCCATATAGATTACAATCCTTAAGAGTCACTTGGTGTTATTCCTGGACGTGTTAACACTTTGGTTCTTGTACCTCATCATCTCTGACAGGTCATGATTTCCTTTCCTAAGAGGTAAGGGTGCTTCTTGTTCATTTCCTACCTCTGTATAAATTTTGGATGGGTTAGTGTGTATTTAATCTTTATGGTTTGTAAAATAACTTTATGAGGTTACTAGTACTCTTCCTTGACCTCTAGGGTTAGTTTCTAATCAATAAAGTTTGTATAATGTTTTATTCATTTTTCTGTTGTTATTAACAACTTTGATCCAACCCATTTTATTTAATTAAAACAGCTTAGTGTATTTTTGGGAATCTTGGGAGTGTAACCCTCAAACATAGGTGTTATATTTTCGGGATCCTCAAGGTATGTGATGCTGTCACGTGTCTCGATTTTGAGGTGTGACATGAACTTTCGGCCTTAGACCCACACTCGAATCCCCTTCATTGTCCCTATATCTAAAATTTTCATCATTGCTTGACTTGCCCCCGCGCTTACTTGAACGACCCCTCCCTCCGATCCTTGCCACAAGACCTTCACTTTGAGAGCATTCTTCGAAACGTTGAACCATTCGGTGATGCGTCAGGATTTCTTCCATCACTTCTTCATTCTTTAGAGTTCTCTTACCGAACATCAGCGTAGTGCAGAAGTGCTTATAAGACGGAGGCACGGATGTCAACAACATCACGGCCTTGTCTTCCGACTTATAAACTTCATCCAACCTTTGCAAATCTTCAATACACCTATTAAAGGAGCTAAGATGCTTCATCATGTTTGCGTCCTTCTCTATCTTTAGAGAGTGAAGCTCATCCTTTAAGAAAAGCTTGTTGGACAACGATTTTAAAGCAAACTCCTCTTCAATTTTCTCCCAAGTCTACTTCACGATGTCTTCCATCGAATTACACAACATGTTATCTGTGAGATGATGTTCGATGAATCTTTTAGCAAGCTCGTCTAAGTTTTCCCACTCCGCATTTATTATGGTTTCCGACTTTTTTTCTTTGCTTGCCAAGACTACGCTAAGTCCTTGCTGCTTAAGGACGTATTTCATTCTTTTTTACCAAAATGTGAAGTTCTCCTTGCAAGTAAACGGCTTCAACTCGACCTTCACACTAGCCACCGGTTGTGGAGTCTTCATGTCGCCCTCCATCATCGACACACCTCCACTCTTAAAATTGTAAAAGCACTTGAGCAAAACCAATACATGATGCCGACCTAGGCTATTAATACCACTTGTTGTACCAACAAGCCCAATAGGAGTCCACTACCTATTCAAACCATGCACTAACATTGTCCCCACCTTAACCCGCTTATTCACAACACCTGCACTTTTCAAGAGTGAGCCCCCGCAACTCCACCTCTTCCGAAAAGGCTTTTCTTGAGCCTTGCTAAGAGGGCTTACTCCACCTACACCTAGGATTGTCTTGATCCTTGCTCCACTAGCATACTCCACCTTTCTCTGCCAGTCCAAGAATTTTTTACTTGAGTCGCCTTCTTGAACTTGTCAATGGATCCACCTTGAACAAAGTGTGTCTTAGCCAAACCAAGTTCTAATAACAATTGTTGTACTAATAGGCCCGATAAGAGTCTACTGCCCGTCTAAACCACGCACTCATATTGTCCCCACCTTAACCACCTGGATCCAATCCTTAGGTTGGGTTAGGCCCAATGGACCTCTAGGTATGGGGGTTTATCACAAAAGACCTCAGTGCAATTAAGAGTGGACTAGCTATATTTAAACTGTAGATTATTGTTGTATTGTCAGTCATTTTTATACATGATTTATTATGTGATTCACCCAATATTTTGAGTTAGTTCTTAATATTTTATTATTTTTTACTTCCTTTTTGTGTTTTTATAGATTTTACTTTGATTGAAATGAATGTGAGCTAAAAGTGCGTTATTGAATATAAAATATGTTTTTACTCATTTTCGTAGGCCAATTTCTTGATCGTGGATCATCATGATCTAGTGCTTGGATGCAGTGAAGTTCTTCTTAAAACTTGTTCCAATAGGTATCGACCATAACATATATGAAATTTAGCTCCATTGAACAAGTATAACCTCCCCAACTGATCCAGTATTGATGTTAACTCTGGAAATTTGTTTTGGGCCAGTTTTACCTTCACTTGATGTCATCTTATTTTTACTTGTTACCATACCATTTGGTAACAATAATTTACCTTGTTGAAATGGGATTTGCGGAGACAAAAGGGAGCCTCTTAATGAATTTAAAAATCAAATCCCATGATGGCAAGAAGACAAGGAGGAGACAATAGTCAAAGACTTTAGGTAAAAGGTGTATCTTTATATGCAAATGTGAGTTGACAAGGATTGAAGACAACAACACATGGAGGTAGAAAGGAAAATCAATGGAAGTCAGCCACACCAAAAGAGAGGAAGAAGCGTCGAACATACAATAAGAAAGGAAAAGAAGATGATAAAGAAATGCATTGGTGGGCTACTTGCTTGATTATTTTAAGATTGATTGATCCCTTCCTTTTGCTATAATAGGGCAAGCACGGTAGATGGAAGGGTGTGCAATTCTTAGGCACCAAAGAGAGTAGAGGTGTTAGGCACCAAATAGGGGAGAATGGCATGATAATTGGAGAGAACCTTGGGGAGCCATGAGGCAAGGATCCAAGGGGTTGATAATGCAATTCTGTTTCTCCTCCTTGTTTTTGTTTCTTTCATTTGATTTTTTTTCTTGTATTTTTTTAGTTTCAATTTAACTTCTTCTTTTTCTAGGGCTTAGGTTGAAGCCCTAAATATAATTACTCTTGTTTTGATGCTTTGAGTTTTTGAATTTCTAGATTTTTTTTTATGAATTCCCTTTCACTAAATTAATCATATGCTATGTGTTTGCTTTCTTTGATTGCTCACCTTAGGTTGTATGCATCTAGCTATAGTTGAGAAGTTGTGTAAGATACCCAAGAACACATATTCAAATTAGCTACAAGTGATTGAATCATTTTTAAGTGATCTTTATGTGAATTAGTTTCTTGAATGACTAAGGTAAACACCATGTTATTAGGGTTCTTGTGATATTCATATTCTCTTCAATCTCAATGGGTTTCCTGATATGGTTGAATCAAAGTACTAATCACACCTATATCAAGTGTATGGGAAGCATGAGTATTGTAGCACTAGACATGCACCTTACTTATTTTAGAGAGAATCAATGCGCCTAAAGCCACTAAACCTGGTCTTGATTGCGAACATCGTCATCAATGTGTATAGAGTTCTTTTGCTTTGTGTTCACCCGTTTTGATTTTTATCATGTGATGGTAGGGTAAAGTTCCCTATTGGCTTATCAACCATTAGTGGTCAACAAGTCAACTTTCTTTTGTGTGTGAGCGTGTCACTACTAGCAGTTCAAAACCCTAGCAGACTTCTTAAACATAGATAACTTGCGCCCCAAGTTATTTAACTTCTAAATAAGCAATTGTGAATTTGGGTAAGGAATATCTCCCAAGTAAGTTCTTTTCTTTGCCTCAGAATTGTGAGGACTTTATAATTTTTCACAGTCTGGAGAGGGCAAAAGTGGTTGGATTAATGATCACTAAGCTGGAGCTGCGCTATGGTGCCTGTTCTGCTTGACCAATGCTCTTTTTTTAATTTGTTGAGGTTTTCATATTTGTGAAAAACCCTGACTCTACTTGACTTGGCTTTATGCTGAACCAAATTTGTAACGAGAGAAATTTCGCTTTGTAGAACTATTTCTCTGAACTGAACTGAAATCAGAAATTTTGTATTATAGCTGACTTATTTCTTGTGGCTCAATAAGCTTTGGTTGGTTCAGTGTTTGAAGGCTTGTGAGATCAAATGATCATTTTGAGTTTGTCAATTGTGACATTGAGAGTTTTGTTCTTGATTGATTTTATTGGTTGTCCTTTGATCTGTTCACCTCCTCTCATATTTATAGAAAATACTGGAGTGGGGCTTCTAATCTTTTAATAATGTGCGGCATATTTTCCAAAAGAAAGATCTTTTTATTTTTAAATGCCAAGAAAGGGGAAGTTTATATGTTCTAGCAGAAAAAGCCATCAACATTCAGTTCTTATGGTGATCACTTCTCTGCTTTTCCTAAAAGAAAACCTAATCCCTTTTTAACTTTTAACTGCCATTTGTAAGAGTGCAATCCTACCGTGATGGTTAGTTTGCTTTTCCTGATGAACAACTCCCTACTCCCCACTTATCTCTTTAGAAAATGTAGTCTGCTTATCCCTTGGAAATGACACCTGCTCTGATGTAGAATTTTTTTGTATATAGAAAAGGGATTTTGATCTTTTGGCTGCAAAGATTTTCATAGAAGTCTTTCTTTTATACCTGCCTTCGTTAACTCCCTATCAACTCTTCTGAGATAGTTGAACTTTTTTACTTTTCAAAGACAGGTAGTCACGTGAGGGTTTTTTTTTAAGAAAAGATCTGCTAACTTGTCTTTTTGGGGTAGAGATCAAAGTGGTGTGAAAAAGAGTTGTGCTAGCTTCTTTTATTCTCTGTAGATAAAGAGCCCAAAATGTTTTGTTCATGGGCCTTTATGATAAAAATGGGCTGGGCGTGTTGAGAATTGGCCCAAACTAAAGGTAAACTTCAGTGGCTGCCAAAAATTGACATGGGCTTTTTGATTTTGTTTTTCATGTTTGTTAATCTTCTTAGTTAGCATTTCTTTTCATAGGTGTCTCTAGAATTTAGTTTTTCAATTCAAACCCCTCATTTGTGTTGTTTGTTTAAAGTGTGATTTTAGCCTTAGAGTTGTGTGACTTTGTAATTGTGTTTTTCTTTCTATTTCTTTTCTAATTTCAACTAGGAAATCGAATGGAATTAAGAGATCCAATATATGTGGCATCAACCTCGCACTTACATAAGCTTACTACTAATGGTTCGTGCACTTACAGGTATAATGTGTATTCGAAATAATCTATATTTTGTAGGTTGTCTAAAACATCACAACATATATTTTTTGATGTGGAACTTACACATTATGGCTTGTATCGAGCCATCTACACTAACAGGCCCCACATAAAAAAAATTCATATTGATGATGAGTGACAATGCTAATGCAGAAATTAGAACAATATACCTCCTCACAACTAGTTCTTCAATATTTATTGGTAAATAATTAGAACAATATGCCTCGTCTCAACTAGTTCTTCATTATTTATTGGTAAATAATGTAGACGTTCTTGCTTTTCTTAGCCTATTTTAATATCAATTATTTATTGGAAATATTTTGATTATGTACGAGGAGGGAGTCAAATCATGGACCTATGCTAACTTTGACATTTTTCATTATTTACTGGCGAAGAATGTAGTTGTTCTTGTTTTTCCGAGCCTATAAAGCCCACTATTTATTGGAATTTCTTTTGGTTTATGTAGGGGAGCTGAATCCTAGACCTATGCTAATCTTGACCCTAAACCCATTTTTAATTTAAAATTAAATACTAACTAGTACAGGAGTCAATACAAGTATTACAAAAATTGGTCATGATGAACTTTGCACTAAGGTTGGTTTTAATATTGTACTTGCCAATAAATGTGAGCCAACTTGTTTGGTACGACTGACTATTGGGAATTGGTTATTAGGTCCAAAGAGTTTATTTTTCGTTTTTGCTACTTTAAAATCGTACTCTTTGTTAGCCCTCAAGGCATAAAACAAGGGGCATTACCGCAAGCACAGAAACAAAACAAAAACAAAAAAAAAACATTTATTTTGAAACATACGGTACGTGCACAAGCTGCTTACAAACTAGACATGGATCAAACCAGCTCGGCATGCAAACATACGACTTCAACTCGTCTTATTTATTCGGCCACCAGATTATGACTCATAATTAAGGAAAACTCCAATCTCCAATGCTTAAGCTTTCTGACTAACTAATTAACTAATTAATTAGCCAGAACATAGGCATCGAGCTCCTGGAAGTTCTGGACAGCAAAATCCTTGATGAGACTTGGATCGGGAATCTGTTCGTGGGCTTTCTCAAACACAGATGACCATTTCACCAAGCTCCCGTCTCCCTTGGGAGTCACGGTTAGGATGCACTTGAAGCTCTTGTAGTACTTGAGCAGATCTCCGTCGATCACCTTGTAAGCAACTGACTTGTTTGCTTCATCCACCGCATCGATCGTCTCTTTCGATACTTTCACAATTGGAGAACCTACGTAATAAAAATTAAAAAATACGTCATTTATAGGAAAATGTTTAGGTATAAGTAACATAAGTCTGACGAGAGAACATTACACATTAATTTTAATGTTACCTTCCGAATAAGTTATGAGGCGAACAGAGCCAACAGCTTTTCCATCGCCTTCAAGGACATCAATGCTTTTGTAGTCATGAGGGAATGCCTTGGGGAAGATAGTGGTGGAGTCCCTAAGGCCTTCCCAAAACTTCTGTGAAGGAGATTTCACCTCAATTTCGACCTCAAGCTTTCCACCGTTTGAAGCCATTGTCGCAAAATGTTGTAGCTAATAAGCACGCAGAGTATAACAAAAGAGAAATTGACTAATTGTGTTAGAGAATTGCTTGAGATGTTTGAGAACTAGGCAGGCATTATTTATAGTAGTTTCAGAGCTTTGCTGGTCTTAAATTCAGTAGGAATAAGCTCAACTACCACTTTATTAGCCTCACTCAGCGACACCACGAAAATTGATACCTTTCACATGCATCATATCGTGCACTGCCTGGGATGGCCGGCGGGCCCAATTACATTTATTGGTGTTGTTCTTTGGTGTTGCAAGACTTAGGCCCGTTTGGAATTTCTTTTTTTTACCAAAAATTTGCTTCACTTTAAAGTTAAGCAGTTTAAGATGTTTGATAAAAATAAAATATCTTGATTATTTTAAAAGCAGTGGCCTTTTGACAGCAGTTTTTAAAAGCAGGCTTTGAGTTGCTTTTCAGAGCTGCTTTGAAAAGAAACAGAGATGAGCCTTTAATGAATTTTTTTAATTCCTAAAATACCGTCATTCATTTTAAAAAATGACACCATCTCTATTTCCACATCCAACTCCACCACCACATCCTCCTCCTCCTCCACCTCCTCCTCCTCATCCTCCGATGCCACCACCACAACCACCTCCTCCACCACCACCTCTACCACGCTTCCATCACCCCCACCCCCACCCCCACCCCACCACCACATGATTAGCACATAACACTTTCAATATCATGTATATTTTAGTCATTATTCACAGTTACAACATTTTTATATTAAAATTTACCAAAAGGTTTTGGCAATGCTTTTTATACTAACACTTTTAAAATATTATTTACCAAACATGCCGATACTTTATTTTACACCTAATTATTTTTAAAGCACAGTAGAACCAACTTTTTTAAAAAGTGACAGCAATCCCAAATTGGACCTTAAACCTATCTACGAGTTTTTTTAGAGTGATGCTATTTCAACCCCCTTGTCCTATTTCCTCACCCACCTTATTCCCACCCACTATATAAATTTGAAAAAAAAATAAAATCTTATCTATCCATCCACCATTATTCCTAAAATACCCTTAAATTATTAAAGTAAATTAATAATAAAATAAATTTTAAAAAAAATAAAAAACAAAAACAAAAATCTCTCTCCCTCCTTCCCGACGCAGACCCATCCCTCAACAACACTACACTAGCCATCGGCCCCTCCCCCACCTCTTCACCCTCCTCCACCATGGCTTGAGCAAAATCCTCAAAAAAAAAAAAACTTAGTTATTTGTGCAGAGCATCTTCAATCTCTGCGCAAAATTGGGGTTGAGGGCTGGGAGCTACAAGATGAAGCATAATTAATACCAAAAAAATGTGAATTCACCTCTACACAAAACTCTTGTGAATTCACTTGCACCCACCTTACGAATTCACCTCTAGTCTAATATCAATAAAATACTAATTCACCACAAATTCAGAAGAGAAAAAAACATAAACAAAAATCTAGAAAGAAAAAATATTAAAGAAGCAGAGAGAGAGGCTTTAATCTCATGCACCAAGTGAGTTTTTTTTTTTAATAAAGATAAACGATTGTATTAAAAGGGTGGATAAGGCATCCACAGCACTTGATTTTATAAATAAAAAAAATTTCAACCACAACCAACAAAAAAAGAGACCACACAAAAGAATCGAAAAAAAAAAAACAAAAAGAGACCACACAAAAGAATCGAAAAAAAACAGAGGAAACGAGGAACACAGATTCATTAAATTGTTGTCACCAAATACAACATAATGAAATAAAGAGAGCTCCTCCGGCAACATCACCGCCAGGAGCTATGAGTTCATGAACATCGTCAGCGCCCAATCGAGCACGTCCACATGGAAAATCTGGTACTTCTCTTGACTTCGCAGCCGAGTTCAAAATTGCTCCGCCGACGAGCCAGTACTCGCGGCTGTTGCAGTTGCTACCGAGAGACTTCTTCGGCAGCCCAAAGGACCTGGTCAGGAAGGGGGAGAGAGGACAGAGAGTTTTTGTTTTAAAAAATGTTGTTTTATTTTTATTTGAAATGCCTTAAAAAAGTTTTTAACTTAGGTCCTTAGAAGTCATTTTACAAAAGGATAAATTTATTTTAAAAAATTTAAAAATAAGGTAGGTAGGAAAATAAGACAGGTGGGTGGAAATAGCAGCACTCTTTTTTTATATACCAATGCTTTACTATATGAAAAGATTATAAATAACAAATACTAAAGAATCACATTTTTAAATCGTTTTATACGGAATGAATCACATTATGTGATAGATAATGTGTTAATCTTATTAACACGTTAAAGATAATTCATATAATAAGTGAATGCTACTTTCGTACATTAATAATGGGATTTGTTCCCTCTGCACGATTATTTACTTGTTTTATAAAGGCCAAACTACAGTAAACTCCTCAATCTATAGGGTCATTTATGAGTTCATACCCGATTTTGGGGACCTTTACGAATACATACTCAACATCGCGGAAAACTTATAATTTGCTCTCTCCGTTAGCCAAACTGTTAGTAAATCTATTAAATGCTAACGTGGCGAATGAGGGTTCTATTTTTTTAATGAGGTGAACTTACAGGTGGACAAATAAATACTAAAAAAATTCTATATCATTTAAAAATAATTATAAACAAGTAAATAATATTATTCAATTAAATTAAAAATCAAAAATCAAAAGCAAACAATTTCTCCTCGTCTCTTTCTCTTCCCAGTCCCACCCCACCCAAACTGACTGGCTCTTCCCACACCCCCATCGACCCACCCTCCCTCCGTAAACACTGTGGGAACCAAATTAAATCAGAACCCTAGATCAAATAATTCCTTCTATTTGGGGATTATTTGACCTCATTGGGAATTATTCGACCTAATTGGGAGTTACTCAATTTAATTGAGGATTACCCAATTAAATGGAATGT
The DNA here is from genome assembly GCF_000346465.2 of Prunus persica. Taxonomy (NCBI): domain Eukaryota; kingdom Viridiplantae; phylum Streptophyta; class Magnoliopsida; order Rosales; family Rosaceae; genus Prunus; species Prunus persica. The sequence continues at coordinate 26,795,568 of NC_034009.1, forward strand.
TACCTAATTAGGTTGAGAATTGATTTGATTCATACCAAAATTCCCAATTAAATGATGAGTTACCTAATTAAAATATGAATTGATTTGATACCTATCATAATTAGGGATTTGATTTACCCTTCCAAATCGGGGAGGAATAATTCCTTTCCATTTACGGAATCATTCTTCTGAAACCCTAGCCTCCGAGACCACTATAAAAGGATGGTCACGCACAAGGGTCAAGGTACGTCTGAATTCATACTGGAATTCTGCAGGTCTCTCTCTCTCTCTCTCTCTCTCTCTCTCTCTCTCTCTCTCTCTCTCTCTCTCTTTTTTATATAAGGCTCCGGCCGCCCGGTTTACACGTTAAACACATCTTCGTACCCTAGTTAACTAGTGTTTTTCTTACAAACTCTTGAACTAATTTAGGCATCGGATGGCCTTTGGCCAACACTCTCCGGGTGTGGTCCTCTTATTTGTTCTATTTTGCAGGGAGAAAGAGGCGGCAAAGAAGGAAGGGAAATCTTTCCAATCGAATATTCTCGGGGAAAAATTTCCTCCCACAAACTGATGCTTTCATTAAGAGTACGAGATATACTCAAAGTGTGCTCCAAACTTATTTTCCAATCCACCGAAGCCTTCCAACAATCATGGTTGGAAGCAAGAAGACGATAGGCGAAACCGCCGCGATGGCTAAATCTGCGACGGCCCAAAGCTACTCCACCCATGATCCTGCGATATACATGGTGGCGCCACCACCTCTCACCACCGTGCCACCTACCAGACTTGTAGTTGAGACCACTGCAACGGCCACCGCCGCCGAACATGATGGAACCTCCCATCAAGATGGGCTTATTACCACCGTCGACTTGGGCCCGATCTTGAAGCAACTACAGCCGTTCCCTCCATTGTCTCCACGCTTGACACACGCTCCTGCGTACACCTCCAATGAAACCCTAGCCCGTGGGCAATTAGGCTCCACACACTTCTCTCCTCCCGATCCACGAAGTCAAGCAAACCTTAATCTTAGAGTTGACCAGCTAGCTCAGAGAATGGACGACCAGAGCAATCTAATGAGGCAGCACCTCAATCAAATAAGCTTGGCTCAAAACCTTGGCCTTGGACAACCAGGCGAGGAGAGAATGATGGACGAACGCACCGGTAGACAACTCGATGGGTACCATGCAGGTCGAGCAAGAGTGAGCAGACAAGGTTAGGGAGGACAACGTGATCGGCCTGCCGATACGTCGCAAGCATTTGCGAGCCACACTCAGAGCAGATTAAGTTTAAGGAACAAAGTGCGTTAAAGGCTAGGCCCATGACTTGACATTCGCGCCAGCCTAGTCCTGCAGGGAAACGTAAATCAAAGGCTAGGCCCTCAGGGAGGTCAGCCAGACAACCATCACAATGAGAATCGTGAAGAAATACGTTCAGATGTCCAATTGCAGAGAAGCATTCACGAAATGCTAGGCCCTTAGGGAGGTCAACTGGATAACCCTCACAATAAGGACCATGAGGAAAGGTGCTCCGCTGCTTACTCTCGAAGAGTTGATTCTCGTCGACAAGCTACAGAAAATCCTTCCCAAGCGCAATCCACCAAGACGCCGCCTAGACAGCGCAAGCAAGTCGACCCTCGCAAATCAACGAGGAAGTCAATCAGCGTCACCCACATTGCGAAGGTCGCCAACGTGATCGACCAACAATGTGTGAAAAATTTAATTCTTCTTTGTTGAGTAATAACTTAATTCTTCAATAAAATACTTATTGTAGAAATATCAATAACCCGTTTATTTCACGTACGAAAAAAATTCTATAATTAATTAATTCATGAATTATGACACAAATTCTATATCTATTAATATGTATCTGGGAAATAAAAAAGGTATTTTTTTTATTTTTTTATTGGAATTGGATTTCTTTCTCTTTTTTTCGTTCCTATTCTTCTTTCTATTTCTGAGAAAAAAGGGGGCTTACAAAATAAAGTAAAGGATTATTTCGTTCCCAATAGTTATTTATTTAATCGGTGGATAGGAGCATACTCTGGATTGGAATCGTGTCGTGGGGAGTATTTGAGAAGCTTGTGAATGATCGACTTCAAGACTTGAATACCAGTGGGAACTTCGAAGACGCACTACGTAAGGAGATGGATTAGGCGAACTCAACGCATTTCACCCCTAAAATCGAGCAGGCTGCTCCCCCGAAGAGATTCTCAACGCCTTCGTTTACACACTTCAAAGGGGATTCCGATCCCGAGAGCCATCTAAAACACTTCAAAAGTGTCATGATCCTCCACAAAGTAGATGACGCCCTGATATGCAAGGTGTTTGCAATAACCTTTCGATGAGCAGCCTAAGACTAGTTTCACACCCTACCATCCGAGTCGATCAGTAGCTTCAAGGAGCTGGCTTACGTCTTTACCAAGAATACACAACTTACCGGACAATCAAGAAGAACCCTGACCACCTGTACAATCTGTGCAAGAAATCCGACGAATTCCTTCGAGATTATATCAAGAGATTCAAAGCAGAAAATGCCAACATTGTAGGATGTGATGACCAAATCGCGTCCTCTGCTTTCAAGAAAAGCCTTCCAATTGAACACGACTTGTACCGCGAGCTGACTATCACTCCCAGCCAGACTCTGACAGAGGTATTTCCCCACCGATGAATGCTAGGCACTCTGGGATGATAATCGAATCGCCGCGAAGAAGTCTACTAAGCAAGAAGATCAGCCGACTAAGCGGGCAAGCCAAAGAAGCGACGAGCTTAGCAACAGGAACAAGGACAAATGCTAGTCCCACCCACAAGAGGACGTTACGACAGGAGAGAACTACACCAAGTTCACCATTCCTATACATCAAATATTAGCCCAAGTGAAAGACAAACCTTGGGTAAGAAGACCGCTACCTTTGAAAGGAGATCCGAACAAGAGGGATACTAGCAAATATTGTGCCTTCCATAGGACGCACAGGCACACTACGAACAACTGCTTCACTTAGAAAGCGCATCTTAAAGAACTTGTAAGAGAAGGTCACTGTACGAAATTCATTACAAAGCAGGCCATCAAGCGGATTGAAGATCGTGACACCGCCAAAAAGCCCTCTCAAAAAGTCATAAGGATTAACACAATCCTAGCCGACTCCGAGAAGTCTGGGCTAACCAGCAAAAAAAAGAAGAGGAAGATCAAACAGGCCACTGTGATCTCCCAAATCTCGACTGACCTTCAACTAGTATAAGACGATCCTGTAATCGACTTCTAGAAGAAAGATCTGATCGGCCTCGACATGCCACATAACGACGTCCTTGTCATCAACATTCAAATCGCTCAGGCCATGGTCGACCGAACCCATGTAGACGAGGGCAGCGCAGCCAATATCTTGCAACTAACAGTCATCCAGAAGATGGGCTTGGAGACAAAGATCAACAAATTAGCCAGATCACTGATTGGCTTTAATGGTGCAACAACGATAACCGCAGGCGTGATAAACCTCGACGTTTATTCCCCACCTATAGTCAACTCGCAAACATTCATAGTCATTAATGAGGTCTCACCTACAACGGCATTCTGGGCAGACCATGGATAGACAAGAGCAACGCCATCACCTCCGCAACACATCAAAAAATTCGGTACTCAATCCCTTGGGGTGGTGCCGGCCAAATCAACAGCGACCAGGCAATGGCGAGGAAATGCTCTGCCCAATGGCTAAAGAAAAGCAAACAAGCGCAGTTCTTCCCTGTGAGTAAGACAAATCTGAAAGAGGTTGAACAACCGAATCTTGCTCCTTTATAGCAATCAAAGTGTCAGGACCAAACCGAGGAAATTTGTCTAGAGGTCTCTCCTAAAGAAGGATGGAAACCTGAAGAGGACATAGAGCTAATACCCTTGGATCGGCTCACACCTAAGCTCAGATGAGAAGGTGGAGCTGACCACCTTCCTCTAGAACAACAAAGACATGTTTTCATGGTCGCCATCAGACATGCCTGACATCGACAGAAAAATCATCTGTCATCGACTCCACGTCAAGCCTGCCAGCAAGCCAGTGGCACAGAAAAGATGCAACTTCGCTCCCGAGCGGGTCGCTATCATTGAAGCTGAGATGGACAAACTCCTAGCTGTCGACTTCATCGAAGAGGTCTCCTACTCGGAGTGGCTGGCCAACGTTGTTCTGGCGGCGAAACAAGAAAATGGCAAATGGAGAATCTGCGTCGATTACACTAACCTCAATAAAGCTTGCCCTAAAGACAACTTCCCATTGTCTAGAATCGATCAACTCGTGGATTCTACTTCTGGCAATCAGCTGCTCAACTTCATAGACACCTACTCCAGTTATAACCAAATCCTAATGCACGAGAATGACAAGGCAAAAACTTCTTTCATTATCGAGAGAGAGACCTACTGCTACAAGGTCATGCCCTTTGGGTGAAGAATGCTAGAGCAACCTACCAAAGGCTCGTAAATAAAATCTTCACTAAGCAGATCGGCAAAACTATGGAAGTCTACTTGGATGACATGCTGGTCAAGGCCCAAAAATGTGCAGATCACATCAAAAAGCACATTTGGTGTATCGTCCGGCCAATTCCTAGGATACCTAGTCACACAATGAGCTATCGAGGCACACCCACGCCAAATCAAAGTCATTCTCCAAATAAAGTCACCTTCCACAGTGAAGGAAATACAAAGTTTAACAGGCAGAGCAGCGACCCTGAACCGATTCCTCTCGAGATCTACCAACAAGTGCAAACCATTCTTCAAAGCTTTGAAGAAAGGACAAAGAAACAAATGGGATGAGGAGTGTACCGGGTCTCAAAGCCAGTTCCTGGTAAAGACTTGTTCATGTACTTGGCAGTGTCCAACTTGGCCTTCAGCTCAGCTCTTATCCGAGAAGAACTAAGGGCCCAACATCCAGTATTCTACACGTAAAAAGCTCTCCTCGATGCAGAGACTCGCTACCTGAAATTGGAAAAGCTCATTTTAGCCCTTGTAGTCTCAATAAGAAAGCTGTAACCCTAGTACTAAGCTCACCGAGTCATCGTCATGACCGACTTTCCTTTGAGATCAATCCTCCACAGCCCTGACGCTTCTCAACGACTCATGAAGTGGGCTATAGAGCTAAGCCAATATAACCTCTTCTACCAACCAAAAACTACAATAAAAGCCCAAGCTTTGCAGACTTTGTCTCAGAATTCACCCCATTAGCCAAAGAAGAGTAGCTGGCCAACAAAAAGAAGGAAAGTTCAAAAGTATACGGGACCTCCGCTGAACCTAGCCAACCCAGAGACATGTGGCAGTTGCACGTAGACGGAGTGTCGAACCAAAAGGGAGCTGGAGCAGAGGTCGTCATCACCACCCCAGATGGAATCCTGTTGGAACAAGCTATCACGCTTGGCTTTCCGGCCTCGAACAACGAGGTAGAATACGAGGCATTGCTTGTCGGCCTGCACTTGGCAAAGGAGCTCGCAATCAAGAAGCTAGCCATCTACTCAGATTCCCAGTTGATCACGAATCAAGCGTCAAGTGAATACATGGCGAAGCACCTAAGCATAATCTTGTACCTTGACAAATTTCCAGAGCTGTTGAAGGCGTTTCCTACATTCACCATCCAACAAGTGCCTCGGGTCAGCGCTGGACACCTAGTTCAGATGCTCCATCTCGTTCGAACACCTTGACCGGTCAAGCATTGAAGAAATAGAGCCAATCGACACAATGCAGATTGACGAGGACCCAAGCTGGCAAGACCCCATTGTCGACTACTTGATGAATGGAAACTTGCCAACGGACAAGTCCGAAACTAGGAAGGTCCAGCAAAAGGCCACGAGATGCTACATGTACGACAACAAGCTCATCTGCAGATCATATTCCGGCCCTCATCTCACCTGCATAAAGTACCTTCAAACACTTGAGGTTCTTTGCAAAATTCACGACGGCAAGTGTGGCAACCACTTCTAGCCTACCATGCGGCACGACTCCACCAAATATGTCAAGAAATGTGATCGCTACTAGCAATACAAGTCGATCCCTAACCTGCCTGCTGAAGTTTACCATTCGCAAAACAATCAATGGCCATTCATGCAATGGGTCATTGACCAAGTGGGTCCCTTGCCACTAGTGCCCGGCAAGAAGAACATGATGATCGTCGCCACCGACTACTTTACTAAAAGGATCGGGGTCGAAACTCTATCATCTACTAAAGAAGTCGATGTGAAGCGATTCATCTGGAGAAACATCATCTGCAGGTTTGGCTGCCCACAGTCGCTAGTTACCGACAATGGCTTACAGTTCATTAGCAAGCAGATCACCGCAAAACAGTCGCCCATAAAGAGCGTCCTAAGAGAGACGCAGGGTGACGACTAGAAGAGCTATTTGGGAGACGCAGCCGGCTAAGAAGCGTCTTTAGGGAGACATAGGATGCGCCAGAAATTTCCTAAGGGATGTATCCCGGTTCTTTTTCGTTTTCTAAGGAAGGCATGATAGTCACACAGTTGCCTATAGGGAGCGTCCTAAGGGAGACTCAGGGCGACAACTAGAAGTATCATTAGGGAGACGCAGCCGGCAAATAAGTGTCCTAAGGGAGACGCAGGGTGCGCCGTAAATTTTTCAAAAGGAGGTCTTCATGCTTTATAATGGAGATATCTAGGTTCCTATCTGTTTCCTAAAGGGGGCAGGATAATCATACAGTTGCCCATAAGCAGTGTTTTTTGGGAGATGCAGGGCAACGACTAAAGCATCCTACGGGATATGCAGAACACGCCCGGAGTCCCTCAAGGGGGACCCAGGCACTCGCTAACTTCCTAAGGAAAAACATCCTACGGGATATAGAAAACAAGCTCGGAGTCCCTCATGGGGGGACCCTGGCTCTTATAAATCTCCCAAAAGAGATACATGATCAAGATACTGGCTGGTTATTAAAGTAGTTCACAAGTCAATATGTAAATTGAAGTTGAAAAAATAACTGAAATCTCCATAACAAGTTGACCAACAGGCCACGTTCAACAAAAAGAAGATGGTCAAATAATACCAATTATTCTAAACAAGAAAGCATACTGCAAAAGCTAAAAATAAATAAAAGAGTCTCCATATACTTCGAGACGCCAGCAAGAGATCCCTGATCTACAGCCTCTTCGGCGTCCGCCTAATCAGCCACATTCTCAGCAGCTCCACCTGCCTGATCCGAGATGTCTACCGCTACCTCATCTACTGTATCCTCCTCTGTTTCATCCTCTTCAGCTACCACCTCTTTGACCGCCTACTCTTTAGCTCCTTCCATGTTCACAACATTAACCTGCTCACTTTGCATAGGGAGCAAGTCATAACAGAGCATCTCGATGTCTCCATCTCCAATGGCATAGAAGGGATCATTTCCATTTGAGCAGTCCAAGTAGCTCAGCTTGTACGCATTCATGGTAGCTTCGAACTTGGACTTTTCAGCAAACTTGTTATAGGTGCTAAATCTAGCCAGAAGCTTGTCATAACTAAAGGAAACGCCAGCATTCTTGTGCTCAAGACTAAATTAGGCATTTTTTCGACTAATCAAGTTAGCAACAGAAGAGAGAACAACAACAGACGAGTTTCAAATAGTTTCAGCAACAAGAACTACTCATTTTTTAAGCAGATGAAATGTTGCTTCCCTTTATCTTTTCAAGGAAAGACTTGAGACTGTCTCAAGATAAACCAGCTTGAAGCAAGTAAACGGGCTTGACAGGAGATTCGTCTTCAGCAGATCAGACACGCCTGCTTCCCCTGCAGGGCTGGACTTGTCCACATTGGGATCAGCCGCTGACGTTGTAGAAGAACACTTCACTCGGACAGATGACTCTCTTGCCTTCTCAAACCGCCGCCATCCTCACCTCCAAAGGAGTCAACGATGCTGAATCAACTCCACGCTTGACTGCTCATGACTCAACAGTTGGATTGCGATAGTTGGGCGGATGAGCATACCTCCCAGTTCGATCTTCATCCCTTGATTGGTGCAAACGACTCAAACTTCGGAGAAGAATACCAACATCTATTTGCTTCTCAGCAGGTGAAATAGTTTGCAAGCGGACAACTTCAAGGAGTATATCACGGTTTCCAAGCTTATCAGCAGGAGGTTTGAGCGAAACGGCTCAAGTGTCTCGCATAGCACCAACCTTCTTGTTGTCTGCGCCCATGATGTGCTTAACCTTAGTAGATGAAAGAGAAGCAACTTCTACTTATTTCTTCCTCAACAGAAATACATCTTTCGCCCGCGAAGTCGAAACTTCGTTTCTTGAAGATTTGACAACAACCTACTTTTTTTATGAGAGTCTGGCAGAACACTCCTCCTGCCCAATTAGCAGATCATCAGAATCTGGAACCATTCTACTCCCATCTCTCAACATCTTGAGCAGGGGGCAGACCACCAACTTCCTCCACTCAGGAGCCCAAGTCACAGAAAGAAGCCTAATTATAGTTGGACAGCCCAATAGTTGATTCACATCTCCTACATGCCACCAAGCGCCATGCAGAAGCTGGGGGCATTTGTAGGAACCGAATTAAATCAGAACCCTATGTCAAATAATTCCTTTCATTTGGGGATTATTTGACCTGATTGGGAATTATTCAACCTAATTGGGAGTTACTCAATTTAATTGGGGATTACTCAATTAAATAGAATGTTACCTAATTAGGTTGAGAATTGATTTAATTCATACCACAATTCACAATTAAATGATGAGTTACCAAATTAAAATATGATTTGATTTGATACCTCCCACAATTAGGGATTTGATTTACCCTAATAAATCAAATTCCTAATTAATCAAATCAATTCCAAATCGGGGAGGAAAAATTCCTTTCCATCTACGGAATTATTCCTCTGAAACCCTAGCCTCCGAGACCACTATAAAAGGATGGCCACGAACAAGAGTCAAGGTACGTCTGAATTCATACTGGAATCTGTAAAAAATTCCTCTCAAACCCTAGCCACCTCTTCTCTCTCTCTTTCTCTCTCTCTCTTTTACATAAGGCTCTGGCCGCCCGGTTTAGATGTTAAACATATCTTCGTACCCTAGTTAGCTAGTGTTTTTCTTACAGACTCTTGAACTAATTTAGACATCGGAGGGCCTTTGGCCAACACACCAGAGAGTGGTCCTCTTATTTGTTCTATTTTGCAGGGAGAAAGAGGAGGCGAAGAAGGAAGATGAATCTTTGCAATTGAATATTCTCATGGGAAAATTTCCTCCCATATACATTGCCTTCAAAGTCATCGCCACTGACCTCGCTGTGGTTGGATAGAACCAAGGGCAAGATCTCTATCCTCATCAACTGCCTCTTCCTCTTGCTTTCCTCGGAGACCTCTCTCTGCGTTGCTGGGCACACAAACAGCCTATATGAGGGATTCAAAGGAGATGAAATTGCACTTTCTGGATATGAGTTTGATGAATTCGAAGAAGATCAAATTGACCCATGGTTCAATTTTGCTTTTTTACCTTTTTCCCGTTCTGAGGGATTCAAAGGAGATGAGACAAACCCAGATCCTGATTTGAATTCGGAACCCATTTTATCATTTGGGCTCTGTTTGGAAGGTGAGGAAATCGTAGAGTCTTCATCCCTCAAACCACCATCCTTCCCAGCAGCTCCCCAGCACCACAATCAATAAACAATAAAAAGCATATTAGGAAGTTCGTTGATACCGGCACCACCATTGCCATCTTCTCTCTCCAGAAAAGTGATCAAGACACCGGCCACCCCTCCCCTCACTCCCTAACAGATCTTTTCCCTCACACCTCGAGCATAGGTAATCACATAAGAAAAGAAATTAAAGAGACCCTTCGTAAATGTCTCTGAACTTGGGTTTCATCTTTTTGGAAGAATCAAAGAGACCTCGGCTTCCCTCCTGGATTTTCAAGATTTCATATGGCGACCTACCTGAAGGAATAGTAGGACAGTTAGAGTCACCCTTAGCAATCCTATTATACAAACTGGGACAAAAACTGCCTAAAGCAACCGTTGTTGCAATAAATTCTTTTGAAGAAGTAGACCCTGAAGTTGTAAATGTGCTCAAGTCAAGATTCCAGAAGTTCCTCAACGTTGGACCCTTTAGATTCACAAAATTTGGTTTGCACAATAACGGAACAGAGGGATTATAAGCAATTGGGCAAGATGATGGCTGCGATAGAGAAAAGGGTGGGGCAAAGACGGAGAGGGGGCTGGGAAGGGGTGGGCAAGGTCGTTGTGGTGGTTGGCTAGGTTGGAGGAGAGATGAGGATTTTTTTTAAAAAAAAAATTCATTTTTTAATGATTTAAAAATTATATAAAAATTATTTTTAACATGTACATAATTTTTTATTAGTTTTTTTGTCCACATAGGAGTCCACATCATCAAAAAATGGGTCCCATTTTTGACACGTCAGCATTTAACAGACTCACTAACAGTTGGGCTAACGGAGAGGGCAAATTGTAAGTTTTCCGCGACATTGAGTATGTACTCGTATATGTCCCCAAAATCGGGTATGAACTCGTAAATGACCCTATAAGTTAGGGAATTTACTGTAGTTTGTCCTTTTATAAATATTTTTGATATTAAGAAAGTAGGTAAATTCACCTAAATTGGAGGCGAGTTGCTCCACAATGCAGGTAGGTGAACTTGGACCAAGATTTCATTTGGGTCATGATCCCCAATGAATAGAGAAAAACCTTGCTAAGCTAACCGTACCAGCACTCATTCATGTATATGTTTGTAGCAACAACCACTCGTACCCTCCTCTTTTCATACAACCATAAAGAATTGTGCTTGTGCGATCTTGCAGAGCCTTTTTACTTTTTAGCACCCCCGATGGATATGTGATGCTTTTCAAAAATGATATGAAGGAAGTAACTTGAAAATGGAAGATTGGAATAATATCAAGCTTGGGTCCCATATTGACCGTCTCATTACATTGTCCATTTCAACTACAGAAAAATGGTCACAAATCAGACAACTAAAAAATGATCACATAAACAGATGAAAACTCCCTCCCAACGGCAACCTCCTTTTTTTTTTTTTTTTTTTTTTTTGTGGCTTTGAGAAATTGAAAAAATGTAACTAAGAAGAGAGAGAGAGAGATGTAGCAGCAGCTTCCATTTCCTTATCAAACAACTTCCCATCCAATGTTAAGCAAGCAATACCAACTTTTTTTCCTTTTTCTCTCTTTTTCTTTTTCTTTTTCTTCAAGTAGCTCTTTTCTGTGAGAAAACTACTGTTTAGGTTGTTGGCAGATGATTTGTTGGGTACTCTCCTAATCTAACTTCACTTGCTCTGTACGTACACTCTTGAGACAATTCTCATACCATCCAATCTCAGTTTCAACTTAATATAATCATTTTTTTGGTTCTTTTTTGTCTGTATTTCTTATTTGATCAGCACCACGCTAGCACATTATGGGAAATTTTCTTTTCTTTTCTGCTCTGCCATGCATTCTGTGATGAGTGTCGTGGATGAATGGAACCAATTCACTTTCTCCATCCAATTATCTGAAAACAGAGAACCACACCAAATTTAAGAACCATTATGCCTTTCAATTTAGTCTCAGCATGGAACAAGCGCCGGAGGTCCAAGTCACATGACCACACAGACCCTTGTATGTTCTTTGTTCTTCTTCTTCTTCTTCTTCTTCTTCTTCTCTTTCTCTGCAACTTCGTTTTGCAGGGTGGTGCTCACCAACTTTTTCACACCTTTCAGGGATTTATAAACCGGTGGAGTATTGGCAACTTGATGATCAAGCCCCACAACCCCCAAAAAGACACCATCATGTTTCATCAATTTTCACACTCAAAGAAATGGAAGAGGCAACATGTTCATTCAGTGAAGAGAATTTGCTCGGAAAAGGAGGATTTGGTCGCGTATACCGGGGAACTTTGCGATCAGGGGAGGTATATTTCGTTCTATAATTATCTTTGAAACATTATGAAGAATCCAGTTTCCCAGCACATTCTGATGCATACCCTGTCTCTGGGAATTTGCAGGTTGTAGCAATCAAAAAAATGGAGCTGCCACCTTTTAAAGCAGCCGAGGGGGAACGAGAATTTCGAGTAGAAGTAGATATCTTGAGCAGACTTGATCACCCAAATCTGGTTTCTTTGATAGGCTACTGTGCTGATGGGAAGCAACGGTTTCTAGTGTATGAATATATGCAGAAAGGGAACCTACAAGATCACCTAAATGGTTGGATTTCAACTCAATATGCATAAAGTAATTCCAGTGTAAAATAATCAGTTTGCTACTCTTCAAATTAATCTTTAATGGTATAATAATAGGGATTGGGGAAGGAAAAATGGATTGGCCTCAAAGGCTCAAAGTGGCACTTGGAGCGGCAAGGGGCCTAGCATACCTCCATTCCAGTTCTGATGTTGGGATACCTATTGTTCACAGAGATTTCAAATCCACCAACATTCTTTTAAGTGCCAACTTTGAAGCAAAGGTAAGAGTTAAACAAGCTTACTTTCACTGAAATTTTGTCTCCTGCTTTTGAACTCTGAGCAAAACGTATAAATTTATACATAGCTGAAACTTGAGCACTATTCTGTATAGGTATCCGATTTTGGGCTTGCCAAGATGATGCCAGAGGGCCAGGAAATATATGTGACTGCTAAAGTACTTGGTACATTCGGCTATTTTGATCCCGAGTATACATCGGTACGCATATTTGAACATCAATGGTTTTCATTGTTGTACATTTACATATGTCTCACCAGTAAATATGGATGCATTGAAATTTTCTTTCTAATTTGGATATATAATCTATCAAAACTCATGCATTCTCCAAATTCTCTTTGCTTGGTACTGTTAAAAACTATGAAAGTAATATATGTCTCACCAGTAAATATGGCTGCATTGAAATTTTCTTTCTTATTTGGATATATAATCTATCAAAACTCATGCATTCTCCAACTTCTCTTTGTTTGGTCCTGTTAAAAACTAAGAAAATAGGGGAATAAAAACAACACATTAGCAAATGAGTATTTCTAGATATTTCATGTGATGTATGTCATGCTGCTTCCTGTAATCTACACTTTTATCATCTAACTCACCACAACCCGTCTCAAATGAATATTTTTGAGATACTTTGATCTTACTATTAAATACTAAACAATATCACACTCATATAACAAGAAGTGTATTTGGAAACAGACTGGAAAACTCACTTTACAAAGTGATGTTTATGCATTTGGGGTGGTTCTTCTTGAACTTCTGACTGGACGTCAAGCTGTTGACATTAACCTGGGACCAAACGATCAAAACCTAGTGGTACAGGTAGGACATATCCTTTCTCCTTCCTACTTATTCTACTGGTTAAGTACATTAGGTCGTTATAAATATGACCCAAGTTCATATGTTTCAGGTAAGGCACATACTGAATGATCGGAAGAAATTGCGTAAGGTGATAGATTCTGAGCTGGGTCGAAGTTCATACACCATGGAATCTATAGCTATGTTCGCAAACCTGGCATCACGATGTGTACGTCGTGAGAGCAGTGAGAGACCCTCCATGGCAGAATGTGTTAAAGAGCTCCAGCTGATTATCTATACAAATGCGAAAGGCTTGGGAGCGGCCACAACTCCTAATAAAGCCATGTTCTAGTCGGAGGGTGAAGACTATGTACAACAAAATAGAGATCCCTTACTTCTTCTAATAAAAGAGTTGTAGAATCTTCAAAGCTTGTGGACCTATGATCTTAGAAACAAGACCCAAAAAGAGCACTTGATAAGGATTGAGAAGAACAGAAATGCAATGAGTGAATATATCAGATAAAAACATCATCCCAAAAAATGATCAAATTGAAGTTGATTTTCTTGTATCATTCTGTTAATTCAGGGAATCTAAATTATACACTGTTAATTCCGGGAATACATAACTTTTAGTATATATATATTTCCGTTTTTGAGTTTACAAGGCAGAAAGGGCCATATTATAGTTCATACATCTCTACAGTTCCTTAATCTATTTCCGCTAGAATTCTTTAAGAAAAAAAGCAAATACTGATACAACAAACGCCAAGGCCAGACAAGGAAAGGGCGGGAGGGGTTTATTTGGAGCAAATTATATATATAAACTCTTTGATGACTGTATTCTAGTTTGAATCTTCCAACACAACTGGTGATATACAGGAAGAAAAGAAGTTCCCATTTTTCAGCAATAAATGATATCTTTTGACCTCTTATACGACTTATAAGTTAAAAAACAGAGTTGATAATATGCTACCACAATTCTAGAATTCTTTATTAGGAAAATAATTCTTTATATAATAACTTCAGGATAAAAAATATCCAATATCTAAATCACATGTATCAAAACTGGAGTTGATCTGGTCATTACGTTTGCAAATTGCAATAACATTAGGAGTCTAGGACTACATATACAAGAAATGCAAATGCCTGATGAGTTTACCTGCAACAAAGCAAGTCTCTACCATACACATAACAAAATGCAGGCAACAGTTGCTGGCACATAGGATCAAGCATTCTAGGCAAATTTCAACCCAGCTGGATAATCTTCACAACCTCAAAGGTCTCTCTAATCATCTATCCTGAACGGAAAAAAACAAAAACAAAAACAAAAAAGGATTTGAGGAACAAGGAAACAGAATGAGATTTGACTGCAACAACTTAAAAAAAAGATCATTGACAAATAAAATAGAGAGAGAGAGAATTAAAGACAGTAACAGAAAAGGATGAAGTACTCTGTGTAGCAGTAACTGCATGTACCTCATAAACACGTATTTTGATTTTCACATATACATTCATGATGTTAATTCCTCTTCAGAACAGAATGTATCTGATTCTGAAAAGCTGGTTAAGACTGGAAGTTTCTTGCACATTAAGTGCTTGCGCCTCTGCAACAGCAACATAACCAAAATGTTATCCGTCTTTACAATGTCGTAACCTGCTTTTTTGTACATGTTGAATGGAGCTGTATCAATCATTCTGCAATGCAAATACGCCTCTCTTGTGGAACTCATCTGAGATATAAGTTCCTCGCTTGCTTTCAAAAGATGCCAGCCGATGCCCCTCCTGAAAATTGAAAAACCCATAATCTTATATCCGGTCTCATTCGAGACATTATGAAGAAATCCTCTATCTTTTGAATCTAGTGATATATGCTGATAAGTTTTGTGATCAGTCATAGTTCGTAAAAGAGTGTCAATTATGAATAACCACATTCAATCTACCCATCAAAACAAGAATACATTATGACAAGCTCACAAGTACCCAAATTTGCCAATTACAAGCTATAAGCTAACATGCCCAAGATTTATAGTCCTAAGTAACATTTAACAGACAAGTATATAAGCAGAACAAACAGTTGATAAAGAAATAAAAGCATTGGTGGTTCTGAGTAAGAAAAGCCTTAATTGGAAAAGCAAAACGAACCTCCTAAGCGACTTCTTCACCGCCATGTTGCTTATATAAGGCGAGTTCTTGGGAGGAATGGGTGTAGGAGGAGAAGCGTTGGCACCCTTTTTGTCAAAGCAAACTTCCACAGTCCCCGCCAAAAATTCAACTTCATCCACTTCTTCTTCATCTTCTGTGTTTTTTTCTTGTTGTTCTTCACCCTCTTCTTTACGTCTTCTGTAAAACCCAATAAGCGTGGCAGTGTGTGGCGATAGCTCCATCCGCTCAAACAAGTATTGCTTGACCAAGTAGCCCAACACAGAGACATATCCAGAAGGCAAAAGCATCGACTCTGCAAACGACTCAGCCAGCAACCCAACAGTGATGTCCATTTCCTCCGGCCTCATCACCCGAACCCACATCGACCCAGATTCCAATTCCTGATAATACCTGAAATTCTCAAGCAATTTGAGTTGCTCGAGCTCTTCACTGCTCAGAAATCGACCTGTTCTAAGTGGGTATTCAAGAAATGACGAAGATGTTGTGGTTGTGCTTGTAGTTGTAGCAGTATCAGTAGCAGTTGTATCAGAAGCAGTTGTTGTTGTTGTTGTTGTCGTTGTTGAAGAATGAGATGGAGAGGAGGAAGATTTGAAAGAGGAAGGGTGTGATTTATGGAAAATAGCAAGTGGGTATTTGGGGAAAAGAGTTGAGGTTGGGGCAGAGAAGGGAAGAAGGGGAGTTTGGTGAGGCTTGAAGTGGGTTGTGTTGGGAAAGAGATGGTGGTGCTGTGGATCTAAGGAAAAAGAGAGTGAAACTGTTGCAGCCATAGAACTCTCAACACTTTGATTGATTGCAGTGAGTGAGCGGATGAGAACACAACAGTTACTCTCTACTTTGTTAATTGGTTTGGTTCCAAATATCTTTTCCTTTCTGTTTTCTATTGATTCTTCTCCCCCTATCTTGTTGACACTTGTCCTGACGACCCCCCTGAGTTTTGCTAATAAACTTCATAGAAGAGAAAGAGCTTCTTCCATATGGGTTCATGGAGCTTTGAGAAACTCTGGTGTTTTTGTGAGAATGAGGAACAGAGGCCCAAATCATGGCCCAACAACTAGGGATGGCCCAGGTGGGCAAGAAAAGAATAGAAAAATATTTATGGATCTTGGTAATATTTTGATGTCTATATGTCAATTAGTATGTAAAGGGAGTTTCTTTTATTGAATTTGGAGACAGTTTCACAAACCACAAACTTGTTTATTGATCCTTCTTGGAATGTAAGCATCATGTGTATGCATGAGAATGGAAGCTAATCCATGTTGAGTTCAGAAATTTCCACAACTGCTAATCACAGATTAGAAATTTCCATCCTCCTAAGAAATTAGATTCTCGTCTCACTGAAATTTATGACCAAAGGATCAAAATTGAAGCAAAGATATAACAAAGACACAAATTTGCATCCACACAAATTCCTGAAAAGGATATTTGAAGGCTGGAAAAATTGTAGGCAACGTGGCAAGGTTTACATTATGGATTCTGAGAAACCCACAGGAACTGCCATTGATCTTTTAAGAATTCTACACCACTTCTTCCAAATGAATTCATTTGTACAATATACAGACCAAAATGGAACTACATTCCAAAACATATAGATTATAATATGTGTCATTGATCTTTTAAATCTTCTTGTTTTCTTCCATTGCAGGAGAGAGAGTCCAAACGAAACCACTCAACTCAATACTTGTTTGTCTTCCTCTTCTTTTGGCTTTCTCTCAGAGCTATTAACCACCACCACCCAAATTGAGAATAAGTTTGAAAGAAACAGACCCACCAATCTGATATACTGCAATAACTCATTTTGCTCATCCTTAATTCACTGACCCTGATTATTCCATTTGTTCAGAACCTCTAGCATTATCTCATTCCATGTGTCTATAGGCCCTGGCAAGCACCAATGAACACAATCATTTTGGACCCTCTCTTGAACCCCATCAGCAAATGGAAATGGATTCATATAAGGCCCTGGATGACCATCTGGCCTCATCAGTGATAATTTGGTCACATCCAATGCTTGCAGCCTAAACCCTGCAAATTTTTTACCATTTGCCTTAGCAGCTTCTACTTCTTCAACCTCAAGTTGCCTCATCTCAGCATCCATTCCTTCAAGCTGCTTCTCTCCCTCCATGTAAGGCTTGGTCTTGGGGCAAGCCCCTGCCTTGTCCCACTCACCTTCAAAATGTGCAGGTGAAAATGTTGTCACAATTACATTAACCCCATTGCCATTAGCATTAGCAACTCTCCTTTCAGTTATGGTCTTGAGGGTAGTCTTTATGGCTTTTCTCAGCACATCATAGAAACCAATCTCACTGTGATTAAGACCAGGGCAGTAATGGCAGCCAAGAACTGAATCACCCTCAAAATACACTGCTGGATGTAAAAACCAATGCCCAACAGACAACACAATCTTGTCCATTTGACCCAAATCTGCTGCCCACCTTTCATCTACTTGATCCAAATACAACTTGTTGTAATTTGGACCATGTTGTGATTTCTCAATACCTTTCACAAGAAATGGTGACCAATAAACTGACACACTGACATTGTGAGAAGAAAAATGCCATCTTCTAAACTTGTTATCCTCACCATCAGTATAAACAAGGTTGGGAGGAGAAACAGTGGCAAGCATGCAAAGAAGAGACTCCAATTGGTTCCTGGCCATGGAGTCACCCACAAATGCTATGTGTTTGTTGCTAAGGATTTGGAGAAAAGTGTTGGGTTCAAACCTTGGTATGTGGCATTGCTTGGGTTTCCACCTCCAAAAGAGATAGCCCAAATCAGGTCTCCCATGGGTGATGCAATTCTGTCCTTTCTTGATTGTACCACAGGTGGTGCCATTGTACAAAGGGCCCAGCTTGTCTTGGACCCAATCCCCACTGGTGTAGTCACATGGAGTTTCTTTATCTCTTTCTACTTCTGCACAAATCACCGACATACAAAATCCTTGTTAGCTATGAGAAATTACCAAGTTCAAGTACCTAAAAAAAAACCCAAGTGAGCAAATTAAAGAAATCTATGACAGAGAGAGCATATATGTATGTAGTTATGAGTACCTTGAGAAGAAGGAAAAGGAGGCAGTGAGGAAGGAGAAGAAGAAGACGATGAGGTGGTGCTGATGGTAATGGCAGTGGAATGAGGGAGCTGATCTGTGGATTGAGGGAGAGAGGGAGTGTACAAGTATAAGCGAATGACAGCTATGGGGAGGATGACATAAATGGCATAAGGTAAGAGCTTTCTGGCAAGAGAGTGATGAGATGGGTCTTTGAATGGGGTTGTTATTGTACCCATCTCAAAACCTTCTTTCTTTCTTCTTTTCTCCACACTGTTTCCTTCTTCTGTATGCTATCTGATGGGAAAGCTAAGAGGAAGAAAGTGTTGTTTTCTTGGGTTGGCTTAAGCTTCTACAGGGAGAGAGAAGGGGAGAGAGAGAGAGAGAGAGAGAGAGAGAGAGAGAGAGAGATGCTTGTTTGTGGGGTGATTCAGTCAAAGAAGCATTGAAAATCCCATTTATCTCTCTGGTTTGCCAACTAATTCCAAACCTTTGGCGTTGTTGTTGTTGTTGTTGTTGTCTTCTCGGCTGTGGGAAACATGTGGTACTCTGCTTGTGCTTTTCCTTTCTTTTTCAGATAAACTTTCTTTTGGTACGTCTCCTCTTCTTTGGTATTTTTGTACATTTTTTATTTGGGTTGGCTTTCTTGTCTTTCACATGGGTAGAAGAGAGAACAATTATTTGCTCCTTTTTTTTTTTTTGTCTAGGCTGTGATCAGGCCGGTCTTAAGATTTTGGAGGCTCTATGCAACTTTAAACTGGAGCTTCAAATAAGCTAACACAAACTTACACTATTACATAATGCCATATAATAAATGTCTTTTTTTTCTTAAAGTAAAACTCATCATCAATTAGCATGCAAATTACAAATTAAATCATCTTTCATTATATAACCAATCAACATGATAATGAAGTATCTGGAAAAAAAAATGATAATGAAGTAAGTCATTTAGTATATATAAATTGAAATTTAGAAACATACTTGAATTTGAATTCAGATTTAAATTTGACTATTTGCTTTTGAGTGACATTTATCAATTTTTTTGTTCGATTTTTTGTGTTGAAATCCTTGAAATTGAAAAAAATAAATTGTCAAAAGATTAAAAAAGAGAGCCAAGGAGAGATATTGGTGATGATTATTACTTACAGAAAATAACGTGTTTGCCTTTTTAATTATTATGATTATTAATTGTTGTTACCAAAAAAGAACTAAAACTATGATCTACACAAGCGGATTTTGAAGTTGTGCCCTGAATGGAAGTTGAGGCCCTACAAACCAACACAATAGAAATGTTTTTGTGTCAAAAATTTGCTCGCCCAGTATATGTATAACATTTATTAATACATACATATATTATACACATAAAAAAATTCGAGGGCCCTGTGCAGTGACACCACTTGCACACCCTCAGGGCCACCCCTGACTGTGACATGGTCGCCACCTACATAGTTGGTAAAGTTCCTGTAATGTAACTCAAACAGTAAATACCTCAAATTGCCCTTGTAGTAGGTTGGGGGAAGGATGTGATTGTCTTTGATCATTGCAATTATAGATGTGTTTGAGGAATTATAAATTTTATTGCCCTTGTAGTCTAACAAATTGGTATTTGGTAATGATGATGACAAAAGTGGTACCTACTTCCACATGCTTTAAAACAAGTTTCATTTTGTTGCCACGTACATCATACTATCAACACCATTTTTGTTATTTGTGTTCCTGTCAATTTTGAAAGAGAGCTTTACAGTTTGCCATGTCTCCCCCAACCACTTGGGTTGGGCAAAACCATCACTGCTTTTATGCCCCCTGCCTTGCTTAAGCTTCTTTTTCTACATCTTTCATGGAGCTAACTCCATGATATCGACTCTTGGCGAGTTGAGTTAAGTTGCCATAATTATATATTAATTGAGTGAAATGCATACAGATGTACAAGATGACTCCCCCAACCCCAACTACTTATAAAAAGGCAAGTTGTTGCATCGTGTACAGTAATAAAACAAAAACCACTCATAATAATAATGTGAAACAACAACAAAAAAGGTTGTATCATTGTTTTCATATCAAGTCATTGGAGTCGGTGGAGTAGTTTATTTTTTCTTATTTAGAATTACAAGTAGAGAGCAATAAGCTTGTAACGGAAAATAGTGCGAAAGATTCAGATCCAATCTAGGCAACGCAGGTAAGTTCCAGAATAAAACACGTGTATATAGGGTTAGGAATATTAAGAACGAGTTTGGTTTTGAAATTTGAAATCGTACACATATAAAATGCTCCTGCTCGTTAATCGTGCCAACCACAATTGACTTTCAGCTCACTTTGTTTGTGGGGAGAGTCGGGTCTGCAACAATGATTAAATTAATGACACCTTTCAATCTAAAGCATGTGAGATGCGAGTGGCTATGTATTAGCGCATCATATACAATATATATTAGTATGTAACCAAATATTTATATATACGTACGTATATAGAACTGAAGTGAAATATTGAATTGTATAACATAGAAACAAAAAATATATATAAAAAATATGTAAACACATATACACATGGATGCATGTTGTGGTACGACGAAGGAGAAAAGAAACATTGTATTGGCATCTATCAATCATAGTCACTGTGAACTGCAAGAGTACATCAATCATGTTACTTACTTAATGCACGTTGTGCTACATTACCTATTTAATTGGTAGATAATGACTTATATATACGAAATTGTAAAAATATTCATAACACACTTTTAAAATTAATAAATTTTTGGACAAAATTGATGACAATGGCCAAAATAGGTCATCAAACCACGGTCAAATAAGATAAATGAGCCACTTTAAATTTAAAAGGCAATGTAAAATTTAATCCTAATTTTAATTTTAAGAAGTATTAGTGTAAATAAGTCAAAATATTATATACTATATAGTCTAATACAATGAATGAAAATTTAAACATTTAAACGCCATGCCCGGATACAGAGTGGTGGCCAGCTCACCTCCCACGATGGGGAAAAGAAAATGACAACATGATGTTCTGTGGGCCCCACAGTCTGAACAAAAAATCTGGAAGAATAGAAGAAGAAGAAGAAGGACCACTGTGCTGTCCACAGACTCATGCCCAGAAGAGTATGACAAGACAAGACAAGAACATATTTTGCTTCAAATCAAAACAAACCCAAAAATTAATGGGTTTCTTGGTGAACAAGTAGAGAAGTTTAATTTGGGTTAAGGACACTGGCCCAAAGTAAAAAAAGAAGAAAGAAACAATAAGGGCAAAGGCTTGCTTGGATTATTAAGATTTGGGCCAATTCCAAGTAAGCCCACTAGCACATCAGCTGCAGCGAAAATAACTAGGGCTTTGTATCACAAATCAGAACACTCCAATTTGGGGAAAAACTAAAAAAATAAGGGGCATGGCCATGGATGGCAGCAACGCGGAGGAGTTGGCCATTGGGTGCTTCGTCTCCATCAAGACCACCTTGAGTGACGAGTTTCAGGGGCAAGTCATCACCTTCGATCGCCCCTCCAACATCGTCGTCATTCATATCCTTCACTGATCGCTATTATCAGTTGATTTAATCGTTTTTCCATTCATTTTTACTAACCCTAGAGAAATTGAAGAGAAAAAAAAAATGTGATCTTCCAATTTATTTTTCTTTAACTTTTGAGATTACAAGAGGGTTCGAAAGGAGGGTCTCGGCGGAACATAAGGCTGCTGAAGGCGAACTATATAAAGGAGTTGTCGTATTTGGGTCAAGCCGAAGACCCACTTGATGTCAAAAACTGTTACCTTGATCTCAATAGTCTCCGCGCCAGAGAGGAATTGGCCATTAGGTAATTCATGAGCTACCCAATTGGAATTTTGTTGAATAGTTGTTAATTAAGTGTTTTTTTTTTCTTTGAAAAAGAATTAATGAAGTGTTTGGTTGCGTTTGATGATTGCAGACAAGCAGAGGCAGAGTCCGAGAGGATTGGTGTTGGGGTCACCAGCCAGGCCCAGAACATTTTCGACGCCTTGTCTAAGACGTGAGTGCTTTATCCAATTATTGCTTGCTAATCTAGTTCGTAGTTGAAAAACGATGAGGATAACTGAATCTGCATCATGGTTATCCGCAAAGGCAGCCCATTTCCCTGTAAAATGAAAATGTTGTTTCATGAAGCCGATTGTACTGAATTTCTTAATTAGAAGTGGACTTTAAAATTTGTTGAGATAGAATAACTTAACTCTACAAGACTTGTTCTTTTGAAGTAGCTTAAAGATTTGAAATTTATGAGATTTTAGGTCTGCATGTGTATGCATGAGGAGAAACCGAACATTTTTTTGTTGTTGATATTTTCACTGGTTGGAGAGCTTTTGAATTTGATAGATTGATGATTCTTACATGAACACAGATGCAAAATGTAAAATTTCAAGACTTTAGTTACCATGTAGATCATTCCATGTTTGGGACTTGTGGAAAGTTTATAATTTTCAAGTTTGGAAAGTTTACATTTCCTGGACTGAGTGTAATTGGTGATGATGATGATCAGGCTTCCAGTGCGCTGGGACAAGACTGTAATAGTTGTGATGAATGCGGTGCGTGTAAGTAGTCCATATACTCCGGAGTCTGTCAGTGGAGGAACACCTGCTGCCAATGAGCGGGTGAAGAAAGTGGTAAGATACTTAAAGGATCACACTATTTATTTTGGGCTGATTTTTATCAGGGAAACTTAAACCACAAACGCACAAACAAAATCTAAGCACATGAGATGCGATTGGCCAAGCCAACTGCATACATATATATACATATGCTAACATATTCAAAATTTGCTTTTAGCTTGAGCTTGAGAGGAAAAGGTTGCAAACTCGTGGCAGTGGTCAATGATGGATTCAGGTTTGCACCTGATTGGCCAATAGGAAAAGACTTTTCCCTCGAGGGATAAATCATGATGGGTATGTAGGTACACTCAACCTTCTCTAAGGGGAACATGTTATCTATTCTCTTGAGACATTTGAACGCCTGAATCAAAGAATCAATCCAATACTTGCATATCATTCGATCTGTAGTTCTTTGGTCTTGCCAACAATTGGCTCATCTGTTGTGTTTGCTATTGCTCTTGACTTGAGTTTGGGACGGTTTGTATGCTATTAAGAGATTGAGTTTTACACCATTGCTATACCCCTGTTGAATATTTGGGGAATTGCTAATTAATTGTGCATTTCTCGCCGTTGTCACACCAGGGGCAAGTAATCTGATAAGACTTCGAAAAGTTAATGATTCTGAATTTGTTTGGCATTTATGTTGTATGCTGCATTCGATACCAGAGTACAGTTAAATTTGAAGTTATGGACTTTCCACACTTCTTCAAGATTAGCACGATAGGTTAACAATTTTACTTCAAAATTGATTTTGAAATGAAAAGAATAGTCAATTTGATCTATTCCGGTAGACTGACCTGGCTTCTAAGGTTGAATATGAGGAGATGTCAATTTATTTTTGGTTTAGAGATAGGGTAGACAGTTGAGGGAAAATTGCATTTGTCCTGTGTTGGCTAGTTATGGTTCTCTCGAGTGTTGGTCAAACAGCATCCTTGTTCATATGAAAGTAGCAAAATGTTTGTGGGTCGGTGTGCTTTATCCCGTGGTGTGTAGAGACAGATTGAGGTGGTGGGGAGGAAATGGTGAGGACAGAGGAGTGTTAAGGCGTAGGATCTGTTTACTTAAAGAGTCTAAAGTGAAATAAAGTTGCTCCTTTTGAGGGAGGTTTTTCTAGGTATCTGGATTCTCGATGAACCCAAGAAGACCAATTTTCCAATGCATCATTTGAATTTGGAGATTTCATGTTTGAATTCGTACAAATATATAGGTAAAAGAAACCATGGATATACACGGTTTTGAATTCTAACAAGTTAAGAAGGATTTAAAATTAAAAATGTAAAATGGTGCGTGATTTGTAAGCAATGAAATTAACTAGGGCCACAATTAACAATTTGAAACAGGCGAGCATTCGTTGAGCAATTTTAACACATAACCGTAACCGTCATAGAAAGGACATGATTAACCAGGCCCCATCCAACTGTGGCGACTCCATTCCATTTTGAATGAATTTACTTCCGACCAGAAAAAAAAACAAAAACAAAAACAAATAATGGTAAATGGGTTTTCGTAAAATGACATTTACCAACTAGCCAGACAAGGAAAAGTAAAAAGAAAGGGAAAGAACACATGTTCCAATTGATATTCCACATGAGACAGGCAAGGTAAGAGTAGGGGTTATCTTAATTGGCTAATAATCTCCACCTGGTAGATTTGATGGTTAATCTTAGAGTTCTTATATTAAAAGGAAACATTAACATATGATTTTGCCAGTACGGGGATTCACTCAAATCATTCATGAAGTGGCCCTCATCGACCAACATTGCCACCAATATGGTTGGTTCTAAGAGTAAGAAGATTACTATGCAAATGAAAACTTGTTTAGACAGTGGCCACCGATGTGAAAGGTCAAAGAAGAAATGATTATTTTCAAAATTACCTGTAGCCGAAAGACTTTATAGAGTGTCTTTAGCAAAAGATTGAAGTATGTTAGCCAACAGATTACAGCCTTTAAGCACAAAAAGGGAGAAGAACTTACATATAACGGGAATGTCATCGTGGTGCTATTCTAAACATATTACGCATTATCATATCAGAAAGTCAAAACACATAGCAATAGATGATTGATTCGGGATAGCACTATAATGATATTCCCGGTATAAGTAAGTTTTTCTCCACAAGAAGAGTCATTCAGACCATTATTTTCTTGGGAGACTTTAAAAAAGGCTAAAGGAGAGAGAAATTTTTTAAAAGAAGCCAAAATGGACAAAAATGCCCTTAATTATTTTTGGATTTCCTAAGAAATCATTTACATTTGCATATATTTGGTTTGAAAGTTGAGAGGTTTTTCTGTCTTTTTTTGAAAAAGCTTCGGCCTTTTTCATAAGTGAAAGTTTTTTTGTGACTAAAACCTAAATTTAGGTATTTTCTTATAACCAGAGGATCTTAGAAGTATGATGGGAAATTAACTAAGCAGCGTTTGCAATCATACTACTTAAACTATGAATATGATCAGTCAAATTCTATTAGTTGGCAGAGTGATAGGGCACTCAATTACATGAGAATCAATTGCCTCCCTCCCTTTTGCATATCTGATTAAGCTTTCTATAGTTTATAGCTATTTCTCTTTCTTCTTTTCTTTTATAAAGTTGGTTACTTGATTTATTTATATAATGTTTTCGGGGGTTAGGGAAAAGAAGGTAAGGTTGGGGGGGGGGGTTCTTTTGTGGGGGCATGGAATAAACCTTTTGATGTTTACTTCATTTACTTGGAAGGAAGGTCAGAATCATGGAAAGTTCTAGTTAAGTACTTAGTCATCAATTAATGAAGTGACACCAACCACACTCAAAACTTGATATAAAGACAATTTCAATCTTTTATCCCAATGGAAATAACGTCAAGTTCCAACCCAAAAGAAGTCATTTTTATATACAATGCAACAAGTAACTACGAATAAAGCATCTTCTTTGGCATCTTGTTCTTAAAACTTGGTCATTGTTCAACGAAAATTACCAGCATCCTTCACTCCCCTGACCCACTTGGGGCCAAAGTTGATACGTTAAGAGCAATTCCACCTAATTGTCTTTTGCTATGGCAGTAGGGGAGGAGGGGAAAGCGGGGCAGGATTAGGACAGTTACTAGTAGCTGCCCTTGTAAAAAGCAAAGTGTGTTTTCTCCCATTGCCATGACAACCACTATTTATATAAGATATGAGGAGTGGAATTTGTATAGAGTTTTGGTACGGGAAGTGAAAAATATGACTAAGTATTTATTTTTTTAAAAAATTCTGAAAATTTTAGTTTTGTTTTCTTTTTTTCCTTTTTTTGGTTGCTGACGTCATCGCTGACGTCAGCAACCCCAGGCTTGTGCAAAGGTTGGTTTTGCCTGAGGGCCAGCCTAGGCTTGTAGGCCCCACACCTAGCCCGGGCAAAAGTGGCTCGCTGGAACGCCATTTTTTGTCTTGGGCCTCCTCTTGCCCCAACCCGAGCACAACGGTGAAGTTGCTCTAACAAGAGTCTCACAGTTCAAAAGTAGCACCCTCATAGTACCATTTCTTGAAGATGGTTAAATCTTTAAGCTTAATCAAATTTACAAGTCTTAAATGTTCGTTTACAATTTTGATAAAAAGACAAACTTGATAAACAAAAAAAAATCATGGTTTTGGTATTGGATTTTGAAAAGTAATATTTGTTTTGAGTTTATCTGTGAGAGAGGAAGATGGTAGAGGCAAGCTTTGAGAATTTGATATTTGACTAGAATGATCTTTTCATTAATAGGTACAATTGATTTATACAAGAGTATATTAATGTATAAGGAAATTAATCCTTTAATCTAGGAAACCAATTAGAAAGCAAAATCCTAATTACAACAGGATTGATACTAATGG
This sequence comes from Prunus persica, assembly GCF_000346465.2. Taxonomy (NCBI): domain Eukaryota; kingdom Viridiplantae; phylum Streptophyta; class Magnoliopsida; order Rosales; family Rosaceae; genus Prunus; species Prunus persica. Next base: position 26,822,422 of record NC_034009.1, read on the forward strand.
ATATTATACAAATTGATTTCTTAACACTTCCTCTCAAGTTGGAGAGTAGATATCAAAAACTCTCAACTTGTGCACAAGATTGTTGAATTCTTCTTTTCCCAATGCTTTGGTAAGAATATTGGCCAACTGAGAGGACGAACTTACATGTTGTGTAGCAATCAAACCTTCCTGAATTTTATCCTGAATAAAATGGCAATCCATTTCAATATGTCTTGTTCTCTCATGAAATATTGGGTTAGCGGCAATATGTAAAGCTGCCTTGTTGTCACAATATAACAAAGCAAATTGGCAATGAAGGATGCGCAAATCCTTGAGAAGAGATCAAAACCAAGACAACTCACAACATGCCGTTGCCATATATCTATATTCGGTTTTCTGCTGAAGACAAAGATATGATTCGCTTCGACTTCATGAAATGAAAGAAGATCCCAGAAACACACAATATCCTGTAGTAGATCTTCTAGTATTAGGATAGCTTGCCCAATCAGAATCACAGAATGTAGACAAAGTCAAGTCACTCTGAGAAGACAACAATATCCCTTGACCTGGCATGTTCTTCAAATAACGAAGAATGCAAAGTGTGGCCTCCATGTGAGGTTTACGTGGGGCATGCATAAACATGCTTAAGACATGAACATAATAAGTAACATATGGCCTCATGATGATCAGATAAATCAAACGACCAAGAAGTCTTCTATAATGAGCTAGGTCTTTAAGAAATTCCCCTTATTAGAAATCTTAAGACCTTTTTCCATAGGAAAATCAATAGGTGTGGCACATAGGAGATTTGCATCCTTTAAAATTTCCAACGCATACTTGCGTGGGATAAGAAAATACCTTTCTTTGATCTTGATACCTCAATCCCCAGAAAATATTTCAAATCTCCAAGATCTTTAATACCAAAATGATTGTGCAAAAAATCCTTGAGTGCCGAGATAGATGTAGGGTCATTGCCTGTAATTACAATGTCATCAACATAAATCAATAATGAATAGTTAGTTTTAGACTTAATGTAACCAGTGGAATAAAGGGCCTGAGAAAACTTAGCAATCCATTGACGAGAAGCTTGCTTTAAACCATAAAGAGATTTATGAAGACGACATACCAAGCTCTCCCCCTGTCGCCGAAGACTAGGAGGAGGGCTTATGTAGATTTCCTCATGGAGATTGTGGGAGCGATTTTCGTCCCCAAAGAATATTCGTCTGAAGACCCTCCGATGCCTAAGTTAGGTAAAGTGTTTGTAGGAAAAACAATAGCTAACAAAAGGGTATAGAGATGTATCTATGGTGAGAATTGGGTGGTCGGAGCCGTGTGTGGTGACCGAGCCTGGTGTGAGGGAGAAAGAAAGAGTATGGCAGCTAGGGTTTATGAGAGAGGATTTCTCCAGAGTTTTAGACAAGGCTTAATTATTTGACTTAGGATTTGTAGATATTTAGTTCCATAGAGATCACCATGAAGAAAGGCATTGTTGACGTCAAGCTGATGGAGGGGCCAATGACTGGCGACGACAAGAATAAGTAAACAGCGAACTGTAGGCATCTTGTCAGTAGGAGAAAAAGTGTCATGATAATCGACACCTTCCATATGAGTAAAACCTTTAGCAACCAAACGGGCTTTATACCATTCAACGGACCCATCGGATTTGAGCTTAATTTTATACACCCATCGACAACCAATTGGCTTCTTTCCAGTAGGTAACGCAGTAAGACTCCAAGTGTAATTACAGGACAAGGCCTATAATTCAGATTGCATGGCTTCGTGCCAATGAGAGTGGGAAGCGGCTTCCACATAAAAATTGAGTTCAACCATTTTATTGACTTGTGCAATGAAAGATATGTGAATCGGGGAATAATGATGATAAGAGAGGTAGTTGCAAAGCGAAAAACGTGTACCTTTAGTATGACCAGGCAATAAAGAAGACAATTGATCCGGGATGGGCAACATGACATGATTGCAGATGTAGTCACGTAAGCAAGGGACAACATAGAGAAACGGTCAAATTGGTGAAGATGGGATGGTTGTCGGTGCAGGTGGACTGGTTGTGGGTAAACTGGGTGCAGGTTCGGCCGATGGAGATAATGAGATGGAGTCAGGCGCATCAAGCCTTACTGTTTGAGCGGATGGGGATGAAGGCATCGGGCCAGAAGTAGGTTCAAAGGTAGAAGCAGGTTCAATGATGGAGGGTGGTGAGATTAGGCTGGTAGGGGATGACCTAGGTGGAGTAGCGGCTAGATAAGAAAAAAATTGGTCTAAGTCAAATAAGGAAGAAGCAACTGGAAACGAAGAGGAGACTGAAATTGGAGAGAGAGAGAAGATAAATGTTGATAAGGAAAAATATTTTCATGGAATATAACATCACGGCTTGCGAAAATTTTGTGAGACTTAAGATCATAAAGTTTGAAGGCTTTTTTACTAAGGGGATAAACAAGAAAAATAGAGGGACTAGCACGAGGAGCAAATTTATGTGCCACATGAACATTGGTTGCATAGACAAGACAACCAAAAACATGAAGATGAGAGAAAAAGGGTTGTTGTTGTTGTTGTTGTTGTTGTTGTAATAAAGACGTTCAAAATGAGTGTTAATAGAAAGAAGAAGAGTAGGAAAACGATTTATGAGATGGATTGCAGTTAAAACACATCCCCCCCCAAAATTTGGAAGGAAGATGGACTTGAATTTTTAAAGCACGAGCTGTTTCAAGAATATATCGATGCTTGCGTTCTACGACCCCATTTTGTTGAGGCGTATGGACGCAAGAGTGTTGAAAAATTACGTCATGTTCATGAAAAAACTTTTGGATAGAGAAATTCCCCTCCATTGTTGGCACGGAGTTGCTTAATTTTGGAATTAAATTGAGTACCAACAAAGGAAAATAGTTTTTTAAAAGGATTTTGTGTCTCATGTTTATGGCGCATTAAAAATACCCAAGTAAATCGGGAATAATCATCAACTATGATAAGAAAATAATGAGCACCAGAAATTGACGAATGCTTATAAGGGCTCTAAATATCACAATGGATTAAATCAAATGATGTGATGGAGGAAATTGAACTTGTTCCAACTAAAAAGGCGACGACTCTGCTTTGCCAAGTGACAAACATGGCAAGGATTATTAGATACAAAAGGGCAATCTATTAAATGCTTAGGCATAAAATTTAATCTAGATGAAGAAACATGGCCAAGACGACGATGCCAAAGATCGGTTGAGGTGACAGTAAGATTGCATGATGGACAGTGAGGGGTAAAGTGGTTGGTTGTGTTTTAGGGTTTCTCCACCAATAGTGCCACCAAATAATAAAGCCCGTCATGTTGCTTACCTCAACCAATCGTCGTCCTCGTAATAAGGTTCTACAAAATACACCAATACAAGAAAAAGTCACTCAACAATTCAAATATTTTGTAACTCCACTCACAGACATTAAATCTATTGTGAAAGTAGGTACATATAGCACATCACATAAAGTATAAGTAAAATTGAAAGGAAATGATCATGTGGTGGTAATTGAGGATTTTTCCTCATTGGCATACGCACCAATTGCAGAGGATGATCAACATTATGATGAACTAACAATTTGGGAGACAAAACAATGTAATCTATTGTGCCACTATCAATAATCCATTGTTGATTTGGACAAACCTTTATTGGTGGCGGCGGCGTTGACTTGGGATTTCTTGTCAGTCACTCATTTTTCATTCATGGTAGCCAACATTTGCTGAAATTGAAGATCCAAAAGGCTGGACATACAGACTACATCTCATCCTTGGTTGGGCTTTCCGAAACATAATTTGAAGATGGACCACCACGATTTTTCTTCAGTTTGTGGTGTGGATGACCTTCTGGATACTCATGAAGCTTCCAACAAGTATCAATGTGATGATAATCGTTATCATAGAGAGTGCAATGAGGTCGTTTTTTGGAAGATCCGGCTCGACGGTCATCACGGTTGGAGGTCTGGGAACGGTTTTGGTCTGACCGATCAATGTGATGATCATCGCGGCTAGTGGACCGATTCTGATTCGGTTGTCCAGTTCTAACAACCATGGTTGCAGCATCGGAGGTTCCAACGGCTCGTAAGGCTCCAAGCATGTGTTGCTTCTCTTCTTGGTTGACAGAAGCGTATGCTTGGCGAACATACGGTAAGGGATTCATCAAGAGAATTTGACCACGAACAACACTGTAAGACTCAATTAATCCCATAAGGAATTGTATGAGTTTGTTGCAATTGCCATGGACTACACAAGTGCATGCAGAAGAATCGGTGCAGGAAGCTAGTTCATCCCATAAGCTTTTCAACTTGGTGTAATAGGCAGCAACTGACAATTGATCTTGTGTCAAAGATGAAATCTCCCATTGAAGTTGGAAGATACGAGGATTCTTGCTTTGAGAGAACCATTCACAAAGATCTTTACAAATTTCTCAGGTTGTGGTGCAGTAAATTACACTATCGCTGATTTCGGGATCAAGTGTGTTGACAATCCAGGAGAAGACCATATCATTACAAAGCATCCATGTTGCGTGTTCATCAAGCTTGGATTTCGATTATGGCACTTTGAGGGTTCCGTAAACAAAACTCAATTAATTTTTGGCGTTCAATGAAGCTGTCATGAATCTATACCACGTCGCATAATTATCTCTATTCAAAGGCTTTGGCACAATTACCAAACCTGAATGATCCGATTTATTGAGGTAATAAGGGCTTGAAGGTTCAAGCTTCAATGCATAGGAGGAATCACCCATGGTGTCTGGCCGTGAAGGGTCTAAGGCACGAGAAGATAGGATGCGGCAGAAAAACATTAAGAGCTAGGGTTTAATTGCCCTGCTCAGATACCATGTGAATCTGATATTTGACCATAATGATCTTTTCATTTATAGGTACACTTGATTTATACAAGAGTATATTAATGTACAAGGAAACTAATCCTGAATCTACGAAACCAACTAGGAAAGCAAAATCCTAATTACAATAGGATTGATATTAAGAAAAAAAAAAACCTAGCCACACCCTGGTCCCCTTTCTCCTTGCCGACAACCAACCGCAAGGAAGCTAAATGGGGAGGTGGCCACTCCCCCTCCTCCCCTCCGCCCATTTTCCCCTTCCTCTCCTCATCTCCCCCTTTTTTCTACCATCTTTTCCCTTCCTCTTATCCCCTATTCTCCTCCTCTTTCCTTCCCTAAATAGTCTAGATCTGTTTGGATCTAGGTTTGTTTGTCTGTTTGTTTTGTTTTGTTGTTTTTATAGTGTTCTATGTGGCTAGTGTTGTCTTTGTCTCAGCCGAGGCGATAGTAGAGATGCTGGATTGTGTCTTTCCTCGGGAGAGTTGTGATACATGCCGGTTGATGTTTTGTCTCTATTTTAACAGTTGGGGCAGCAGCGATGCAGGTGGTAGTTGTTGGGATGTTGTGCTCTTTTCTACTCTGCGCCGACCGAAGAACTATGCTTGGTCATATGAGGTTTTCTTTGTCAGGTTCTGAGTTGAAATGGAGTGCTTCTCAGAGGTCCTTTTACTGTTGTTTTTGTGTTCCTCATCTGTGTTCTCTCCTGATTTTTGCTATGGTATGCCTTGCGATTTGTGTGGGTGTCAAAGGACTATGATTTTGCTCATAGAAGGCTTTTTTTGACAATTGGGATGTTCTGCGGTCCTCTCATGTGAGTTTACTATTTGGGGTTTCTGCGGTTCTTTCATGTGGGTCTACTGTGTTGGTCTCTAGTTGCAGTTCTCGTCGGAGGTCTTTGTGTTAGTTTTCGTTTTTGAATTGTTCTTTTTTATAATGATCCAAAGTGACCTGAATCAGACTTTATTGTTAGTCCATGATATGTGTGGTAATCTTTCCTCTCATGGAGTTTATCCTATAAAATTGTCCTAAGAAGCTTTTAACGATGCCACTGTATTATGTCGCTCTTTGTACATATTCAGTTCTATGAATGAATTCTTTTTCTAAAAACAATTAGATTGATATTTATTAATATTATACAAATTGTTTTCTTAACAAGCTTTGTTTAGGAAGTGGCCCCACTTTCCCTCTGACAGACAGACAGCTCAGTGCCCAAGTGTCATGCAAAGCTCTGAATCAAAAAGATCACTGAGACAAAACGGAGATACATTGTGTATACGGTTTGACACCATACTTGAAAAGAAAGGGACTGATTGCTTCATCAGTCTTAGGAGCCCTGCAAACAAGGTATGAAAATGGCCTCTTCTCTGCAATTTTTAATATTGTAGTCTCTGCTCTCTGCAAAAAAGAGGCTTCTTTTACTTGCTAAATAAATAAATGACAAAAGAAAAGAGACTTCTTTTACTTCCAAAGAGCTTCAAAGTTTACACCTTTGAATTTTTTTTACTATTAACGAAACTGTAGTTGGTCATAATAAGATTAGTAAAGGTGGTGGCGGTGGAGCTGCTTTTATACAAAGCTTCATCCTTACGTGATTGAGGAAAAGCAGGACGACCCACATTGCAAAAATTAAAGATATGCATTTGATAATGATAAAGATATGGAGTAGGAGATTCCTTTGGGTCAGAGAGGTGTTTTGGTTTAATTTCTTTCTCGCTTTAGGAGGGGAAGGGTCTCAGTTTCTTTCCTCCTTTTGCTTTTTCTCCACATCTTCACACTCACTTTACGTTCCTTGGGCTCCAAGTGGGTTTTGGGTTGTAAATCTTTCTATATGCCACATTTTCATTACAATGCACACTCACCCCTGACCCTGAGTTTTAGCTTGAGCAAACTTTTCGAGACCAGAGTAAGAGAGTTTTCTCACTGCAAGAGCTTGCCTTCTGAAGTTGCTACCTTAGCTTCTTCAAAATCAAAAGTAAGAATCTTTGCTGTCATCCTTGTTTTTTGATTTCCTTTCTTTGTAAATTATCAATCTTTGTAGGTGATTTATTTGAGTGGGACTCTGGGATTCAAGCTGGTCGTTTGGGTGTTAGATTAGGATGGTGGCAGAGTTGTTTGTTGAGGATTGAGACCTCTTGTTTTTATTACACTTATTTTTATTTCTTTTTCTTTTGGGTGCTTTGAGTATATGGGTATTATCAGGAAGTTCGGTTATTATGCTGAGTAAATAAAACGATAGTTAACTGAACTCTGGATGTCTTACAGAGAGAAGGAGAAGAAGAAAACAGGAAAGGAAAATGGCAGGAGGCGGACATGCACCACCGCCAAAACAGGAGGAGCTACAGCCTCATCCAGTCAAAGATCAGCTACCAAACGTTTCCTACTGCATTACCAGTCCTCCTCCTTGGCGTGAGTGCATAATTCCCTTTCCTCGCTGTTCGCATTTTCACTGCTATACCATATAAAGATTTACACTGCAATTCGGAGTCGTTTGGTTCAGACTTGTGTAACCGATTTGACCACCTTCATTACTTTTTGTTTTGTTGATACGTTGTTATGCCAATAGTGATGTTAGTCCTTGTTGAGTTTTAAAACCCCAGTTAGTTACTATTATTTTTTCTAATCTGTGGAAACTTTAAATCTTTCCAAATGACAAATGAAACTATTTCACCTTCCTCGGTATTTATCTATTTTCACTTACATCAGCATTTGTTTCTCAATGTGATTTTGTGTGTAAGTGTGAAATTTTTTCTCTATGCAGCTGAAGCTATCCTACTTGGCTTCCAACATTACTTGGTGATGCTTGGCACAACAGTTCTCATTCCTACCTTTCTCGTTCCCCAGATGGGAGGAGGACATGTAAGTCTTTACAAGTATAGTAGCAAGCAATTAACAATTCTTGATCATCTTCTCTCTGATATGCTGATCTTTTCACAAGTTATATGACTCTTTTGCTATCTTAGTAAGTTTTCCACCATCCTTTTAGGGGGAGAAAGCAAAAATGATTCAGACTATCCTGTTTGTTGCTGGATTAAACACCTTGCTTCAAACATTCTTTGGGACTCGTTTACCAGCAGTGATTGGAGCATCTTATACCTATGTGCCAACAACCATTTCAATCATCTTGGCTGGTCGATATAGTGATGTTTTGAACCCCGAGGAGGTTGTTTAATTGTAATCTCACTTACGTTTTCGGTTACTATTATCTTTAATGTAAACATAACAGTGTCTGTCATGTTCTACAATGGGTATGCAGAAATTCGAGAAGATAATGCGCGGAACCCAGGGTGCACTTATTGTTGCATCAACTCTGCAGATTGTTGTTGGCTTCAGTGGTCTTTGGCGCAATGTGGCGAGGTTTGTTAAAACTCTGCCATATGATTAGACTTAATAAATTCTTTTCAGTTGCATTCTGGTATTTTGGCCTGGTTAAGCTTTTCTTTATGAGGTTTTTAATACATGTTTTGGTTAGCACCTGGCATTTATTGGGTCTTTTTGAAGTTTTCACTGCAAATGCCAACCTACTCTATAATTAAATTTTGTCTCCCAGAAGCATTCAAAATTATATGCATTGGGACTTAAATGGTTTCCAACTGAAAGTTCATGCTGAGTTGGAACTTTCATTTGTGTTTTAAAATATGTTAAGCCTCATGAACCTATGTTGTTGGTTAACCATGATTTCTTTTTGCTTGTCCAGGTTCATAAGTCCACTTTCTGCTGTTCCTTTGGTTGCTTTGTCAGGCTTTGGGCTGTATGAGTTTGGTTTTCCTGTGGTATGTGTATACACGTTCGTTTGTTGAGATGAGATTGCCTAATAAATTGTTCCTTCCCACCCCACCCTTCTTTTATTTTACTAGGTTATTAACTTTGTCTTTGGATGTGTAGTTTGCAAAATGTGTGGAGATTGGGCTACCACAACTCATCATTCTACTGATATTTTCACAGGTAATCTTCAATCATTTGATATTTTGCTCCTTCCTTGGTACGGCATTCACAACAGTATTAAACAATATCAACTGTATCCCCTCAGTTGAAACATTTGTATGGAAGTGTGTTAATCTAATGAATTTCTCCAGTACATACCTCATTTGATGCGCAGTGAGACGCTCTTCTTTGATCGCTTTGCGGTTTTATTTTCGGTGGCGATTGTGTGGGTTTATGCTCATCTGCTCACTGTGGGTGGGGCCTATAAGAACACAGGACCCACAACTCAATTGACCTGTCGAACTGATCGTGCTGGCATTATAGGTGCTGCTCCATGGTAATTCTCTTGTGGTGCTTCCTTCTTATAGGGTTATGATAATTCATATATTCATTTTAGTGTACTAAATACCAGCAACTCTAGAAGGAATGCTCTCATGTGGTGTTAGATGTTAGTCTCAATTGTCTTCTATTCAAATAAGAATGACATGACAGAGAGGCGAGTTAGTTTGGTCCATACTGCTTCTCATTGTTTAACACTTCACTGGATAAGAGATCAATATCCTGTTAAAATATGAAGCTCCCACTTTGGATGCTAATTGTTTAACACTTTATCAGGATAAGAGTTCCATATCCTTTTCAATGGGGAGCTCCCACTTTTGATGCTGGAGAAGCTTTTGCAATGATGGCTGCTTCATTTGTTGCTCTTGTGGAGGTTTGCGTACTCCTCTTGTTCTCATTCTTAAGTTTTTATAACTTAATGCAGTATCTGTTTTGGATTCTATTAAATATATGGCAGATCAAATTGATGTTTGATTTAATTATTCTAATGCAAGTTTTATGGTTGAACAGTCCACTGGCGGCTTTATTGCTGTGTCAAGGTATGCAAGTGCAACTCCGCTGCCACCTTCTATTTTAAGCCGTGGTGTTGGTTGGCAGGTAATTACATATGATTGCATCTTTTATACTTTTCCCTTATGTGGATCAATTTCAAGTCCCTATGAACAATCTTCTACAGACAAACTGAAAGCAAAAACACATTTTCAAGCCTAAAACAGAAAAGACTTCAGTTTATTCTTTATAAACCTAGCTTAACATTATTTATTCTTTGTATTCTGATTCTAGGGAGTTGGCATTCTTTTTTGTGGTATATTCGGCACTGGGAGTGGCTCATCAGTATCTGTGTAAGATTCTTTTGCAGCTAACGTATATCTAGAAATAACATTTCAAGTTATTATATTACTACCTATTTTCACCAATTGGCCTGATAACCATTCTTGAATTTATCTCCAGTGAAAATGCTGGTTTGTTAGCATTAACACGGGTTGGCAGCCGAAGAGTTGTTCAGATTTCAGCCAGTTTCATGATATTCTTTTCCATACTCGGTAAGTGATTTATGTTAGGATTTTTGTTGTGATCTGTCGTCTTATAGGTGTGCTTAAACAAAACATGGATTTTCAGGAAAATTTGGAGCTGTCTTTGCCTCAATTCCTGCACCAATCATTGCAGCATTGTATTGCTTTTTCTTCGCTTATGTTGGTATGTTGTCAACTGATGAGTCAGGTTTTGATTATAAACCTCAGTTGAAGGTCAATTAATGCATTTCTCCATAATTGTGTGCACGAGCAGGTTCAGCAGGTCTTACCTTGCTTCAGTATTGCAATCTGAACAGTTTTAGGACGAAATTTATTTTAGGCTTCTCTATTTACATGGGCTTGTCAATACCACAATACTTCAATGAATACACCCTTGTTAAAGGCTACGGCCCGGTGCACACTGGGGCAAGATGGGTATTCCTATGCTCTTTTAAACTTCTTAACACTATTATATTTTCTTGTTTCAGTCCCATGTCTCATGCAAGAGACTTAATCACTCATTTTTCCTTATGTTTTTGCAGTTCAATGATATGGTGAATGTTCCCTTCTCATCGGAAGCATTTGTTGCTGGTTTCCTGGGCCTATTCCTGGACATCACGCTGCATCGCAATGACAATGCAACGAGGAAAGATCGCGGCATGCATTGGTGGGATAGATTCCGATCATTTAAGACGGATACAAGAAGTGAGGAATTCTATTCCCTGCCTTTCAACCTCAACAAGTTCTTCCCCTCGGTGTGATTGTCAAATTGGGGTGCTTCAGTGAACAGAGTCAAATGGTCACACAGTATCTCAAAAATGTGTGCATCACACTAGTGAACATGAATGTTTTGTTTCCTCCTAATCTTTTTATTAACTCCAAGGAAGAACACAATAGTACTTTAAACGAAAAATCTTTGTTCTAGCAAGTCCCCTTTCTCCAAATACCAACTGGGAGTTTTGCTTTCCTGCATTTGCATGTGACTGGATTGTGCATGAGAAACTTCATTTGTTGCGCCGCATGGCTCCTACCACCTTCCAATTAGGACCTCACAGACACTTCAGATTAGCAACAACTAAAATTTGAAAACGACAAGCCGTCCTGGATTGGTTCCATTTCCACCTTTATTTTGGGAAAGTTAGGCAGCAAATAAGGTAAAGGGACACACCACAGCAAATAAGGATGAGAGGCCTTCAGCATTGCAGCATTGGCCATACCAACAACCCCTCTCTTCTGTAACCTCTTTGATCACTTTCTTTTATTATCTCCAACAGCTCTCTCATGAGCCAGCGACGGTGTGTGGTTTTTGACCGCAATTTTTTTGCCACGTTTCTCAATCAAGTGTAAGAACTAAGAAAACCCAGCTGTATCTTGGGCTCTAAGCTTTCTAGAAAAAGCTCAGCTGGGTACAGACAGAGGCCCATTTTGCAAAAGCAAAAGAAAATAGGTTTTGGCCCCCTAATTGCTCTATTTACTTAAAAAGCATAGATTAGAAGAAAAAAGAAAACACCACCAAGATTTATTAGGTAGAACAGATTCCTATTAAGGCAAGGAATTAACCTATTATGTTGTTAATGTGTCTCTAAAAACCAAGGCAGGCCAATTTTGATGTGATTTAACGAAGAATCATAGGGGTGACATGGTGACCACCACAAATGCTCGTGTCCATTTCAGATTTCTTCAAGGCCATGGACGGATTAGGGTATCTTTCTGCCTAATCAATAATTCAACTCTCAAGTCCCATTTGTTCTGTCTGATGCGCAGATTATGCCAAGGAACCATTGCAATCATAAATCATAAAAGTTTTATAAAGTGTTAAATAACTTTTATCATGCATGAATTTGCCGGTAAACATCAAAGAAAGATGTATACAGCAAGACTGTTCCTGATAAGTCAGAAAACATAAATTTGTTTAGAGACAAATTATCTAATGTTCTCTGACAGAGAAAATAAAGTAAACATTTTGATAGTTTTTTTTTTTTTTTTTTGGGGGGGGCCTAAACAATCATCACTGTTCAATCTTTTCTTCTGTTGAATATGAAGTTCTATAATCTGTTAATAATTAGGACATATTATTACCTCGAGCTGATCAACCATTGTTGTTGACCCATTATGATTTTAGAAAGTTGTCAAAATGATAATACAAAATCATATCCTGAGTGTGGTTCTAACATATCAAAAGAAAAAGGCTTAATCTCTGAAGAAAAGAGATTTCCTTTTAACTTAAGATATTAGTGAAGATCCTGGTGCCTAATTAACATTAGTGCTACATCTTTGATGGTGTTTTGATATGTATGACCACCTTTATAACAAAAATCTCATCCTCAGTGCTAAAGATTGATGATCTCAAGTTCGAATAAGAAGAAAAAGGCCGTGACTTGTAGACAAGAGGTCTTAGGTTCGAAATCCCATGACATCTTAATTGTATGTGTGTGTGAGAAATTCTCCTCCCCTTTAGTTTAAACTATCGCTTGTAAGCAAAAAAAAAATTCATGATCTTTTGTTGTTAAAAGTTATTTCCACTATGAATTAAATAAAACCCTTATTTTAGAAAGAAAAAAAAAAGGGGTTCTTCCACTAACTGTAGTGCAATGGAGATGCCGCAATGTCTAGTTAAGAACCATTAGATGCTTTATTTGAAATAAAGAATATACGATTATTGATTATGATATCATGCTTTTCAATAATGTGTTCTTGAAGAGTACCCTTGGGAAACAATGACAAAGAAGCACTAAAATTTGGTTTTATGAGGGAGAAGATTAGCATAAAAAGAAGCATCTTCTAAGGTTTTATATATACATGTTGGCTTGGCTGGCACTTCTCAAAGCAGGGCAAATTACAATAACCTCCCTCTGAATCTAAACTGTAGTAAAAAATTACAAACAGAATAACAGGCTAGTTTAGCCTAAAAGATCAAATTTCAAGTCTAGTTTACTGTAAAATTTTGTTACCATTTACCGTACGAGGAAAAATGCAGTGTGACCAGCCAACTTTTTTGACCTCTAAATTGAAGGGCTCCCCAGTAAGAAAAAGACCTCACAGTTGTCCTAAAAATCTCAACTGTCCTTGTATAACACTCACATGGTTCCCCATGTGAACTTTATATGCCTCACTTACAAGTCACGCAGAGTTTATTATATTCCAACATGTCCTAAAATACCATTAAGCTAGTTCTGTACCAATTGTACTGAAACCTAAATTCGAAGTAGATCTTCAAGACTAATGCATGAACATCATTAACAGCAAATGACATCAGTAACAGTTTCCTCTTGTTTCCTAAATTTTATTTTTGCTCTTATGTCGTCGGGATCTTCGACAATGATTCATTCCATTGTTTAAAGAAAAGAAGAAAATAAAATTTTAAACTGAGAATGGATAGTTTGTGTTTAGTATCATGGGGTTGGGGGGGAAGAATGTGGAGAAAGACACATTGAAAACCATGTGTCCAAAACAAGAAGAAAAGAACAATAAGAACAACCCCACTAATTAAACAAGACCCTTTCAGAGAGTCAATTGGTTGTTGGCAAAGGTTTTAATTAGATTTCAAGAATGTTTAAAAGGCCAGAGGAAGCAAGGAACAGACATTCAAGACCTAATCTTGCCGCCCCCACAGGCTGCAATCTATGAACAATTATTATTATTATTATTATTATTATTATTATTATTATTATCTGAAATTGAATCCCCATCCACTTCTTATATTTAAAGCTGTCCTAATATTAATAAAAGTGATAGGCTTATAATAATTTTATTAAATATTAATGACTGTCACAACCAATGCCATAAGGGCCGTTTGGTGTATATAAAATTATTGGGTGTTTGAACAAGAAATAGTCCATTCTCATTAAATATGTGAGCCAGAAAATCTGCAACACCTCACATGGCTTACACACACTGACATTAACCATGGGATGTTTACATGTTTAGATGGTGTTTAATTAAACTCAGATATATATATATATATATATAATTAGTTTAAGTTAAACCAGATTTACAGTAGTCAAAGATTGTCAGCAAGATTTCCACCTCTCTCTTAACTTGGTCAGGCTTTTGCTCATTATCCAATGATAAATATTTTTTTAAGGATAGAACAGAAAATTTTAACATTTTCATTCTTCATTTGGTCAATTTTTATGTTCACCTTGTCTAAAATCTGGGGTTCGAAAATCGACTGTGTGACCAGAGATGTTGAAGAGTCAGCAGGGTTTGCTCCCAAAAATTTATACAAGATTGATTCTGGCGGTCCACTTCAGTGATTTTCTCACTTTTTTCCTTTTTTGGGGGGTAAGATGTGATATTCTCATCCTCAGTCCTTAAAAAAAAAAATTTATATATAAGTGGATTAAAACGATTGTTTTTGTTGAATGTGCTTGTCCACATCTTAAATTCTCTCTTTTTTTTTTTTTTAAAGAATAGTGAAACCTAAACTTATTGATAAGGATGGCAACTAGCCGGTTCGACAAAAATTTAATATCATTAATGACATGATGAAACAAATACACAGATAATTAGATTGAAAGCACCGAAATATCGTAGTTAAATACTTTGAGATATCCTTGGATCCTACTCAAATTGCATTGCATTGGACTCTGAAGCTTGTACGAAAAGTTGTGCATGGAGTGTTAAATATTCCACACAAAGAAAAGACATATTAGTGGGTTGCTTTGCTTTAGATGCATATTAGCTTCCCATCTCCAATGAGTAGTACTATCTATACTATACTCATAGATAAATTCAAAAACTAGAGAATATGAACTGGCGAATGCGTATAAAGCTGAAGTTCCGACTGTATCCTATATTCACATTTGGAACTTGTCTTTTTCTCACCACTTTCTCATCAACCAAACAGTACAAAAAGCTAGAGCCTAGCAAAGGAACCAAAGTGTGTGTGATGAGATGAGGGGGTAGGATGTCGTTGTCCATGGTGTCTGATCAACGCAAAAGAATCTTCACCACACGTACACACGCACGCTCGCTGTGCCCGTCTTGCCGTTTTGGTCAGAAATAGTTGGTCACATAATTTAATCATTTTTACATTAATTAGGAACTTCGATTTTTCCCAAGTCTGAAAACCTTGACCCCGTCGACAGCGCCGAGCATGTCCGTCCAAATCACTATCATCTGACATCTCTCCACGTGGCACCAAATCCCATGCCGGTGATTGTCAATGTGTCATATATAAATACATTACTAATAATAATCCTTGTTATCCTTGCTTAATCTCACAGTCATTAGTACTCGTGCTAATCTAAAAAAGTATTGGGAATTTTATTTTGGACATGATGTTTTAATGTCAATTTGGTTTAAATTGATGCACGTAGCATGAGTTAGTTGGGGAAGGACGGCCTTTGCTTGAATTTTTAGACACTTTTAAGCTTAACCCATTTTTACTTAAATCATTGGGTGTGGGGTTTGGGCTGAGACGAGCTGTATAGAAAGTGACTTCTGCTTCTTCCACCTCTCCTATTCATTCTTCTTCTTCCTTATCTCTACCTTCGTCGTCGTCTTCTTCT
This sequence comes from Prunus persica, assembly GCF_000346465.2. Classification (NCBI taxonomy): domain Eukaryota; kingdom Viridiplantae; phylum Streptophyta; class Magnoliopsida; order Rosales; family Rosaceae; genus Prunus; species Prunus persica. The sequence goes on from NC_034009.1 coordinate 26,838,043, forward strand.
TCTTCTTCTTCATCTTTCATTGGTTTCTAGAGAGAGAGACAGAGAGATGGGAAACTGTCAGGCTATTGATGCTGCAGCTCTGGTGGTACAGCATCCAAGTGGGAAGATAGAGAGGATGTATTGGCCTATCAGTGCAAGCGAGGTGATGAGATTGAACCCTGGTCACTATGTTTCTTTGATCATTCCATTGCCGGTTTCTGATCAACATCAGGAAGAGGTAGAGAGCCAGGAGCACAACAAGACTGTGCGTTTCACTCGTGTTAAGCTTCTTAGACCCAACGAAACTCTTGCTCTTGGCCATGCCTATCGGCTGGTCACAACTCAAGGTATACTTCTGTTTTGTGTGTAAATATATTTTAGAGTATGAGGCTGTTGGGTTTGAAGAGTCTTTAATTGATGTTTGGTTTTTGTTTGTGGTTGTAGAGGTTGTAAAGGTGCTGAGGGCAAAGAAGTACGCAAAAACAAAGAAGCAGCAGCTGGAAACACTTGAGAAGTTGCAAGCAGGGCAAGAGAAACAGAGTTCAGGTTGTGATGAGGCAGAAGAAGGGAAGTCTGAGAAGGAGAATATCAACCATGTATGTCGTTTCATTTCATCAAGCAATTGTCATCTTAGTTTGTTTTTTGTGCTTTCTTTTTGGTCATCTTCATCTGTGATGAGAAATTGAACAAGAGCAATCACCCAAAACAACCCTTTTAATCTTTGTTTCTGAAACTACTGGTTATAAGTCAGAAATACTAATGCTTTCACCATGTCAAAAAATTTCAGGCAACAAAACACGAAAGGCACCGACCCAGGACAGCGAATGCTGCTGCCGCAACTGCTGCTGCTGCACTGAGGTCAAAGTCTTGGCGCCCCTCATTGCAGAGCATCTCTGAGGGTGTGAGCTGACCAATGGTTCAACGTTTCAGTAGCAAAATGCAGAGTAGGCAGTAGAGTGAATGTAAAATGGACTGGCTCCTTCAGTTTCATCATATCCAGGTGCACGCAATCCTGGAGCGTGGAAAAATAGATTGAAAACCCAAAATTCATGGAGTTTGGGAACCAAATTTTCTAATCCAATGTCAACCACAACAGAGCCCCAATTCGACCCATGTTCAAAGCAATAAGACATCATCATCATGTATAGCAACACAAAAACCACTGAATCTGACATTGTATTAGAAGTGCGAGTTTTGGGTCTTTACAACTTTTTGTGTTTGATATATATATATATATATATATATATAAATAATCTGGAGAAATACAACACCAAATGAAAAATTCAGACTTGTGTGGATTGTAAATGAAGAAACAACATTAGTTTGGTGATTTTGAGTTCCAAATTTCCCAGTCTTGATCTAAATAGCTTTGAGCCCATAACAGAGATGCCCTTGCAGCCAAAGGTGCTCCTGGTAATTCCTTCTCCTTGAGAGCAACCAGCATATCAGTGAAAGGCTCCACCAATAATGTCCCAGGTCCTCCATACTCCTTGAGCAAGAACTCACTGAATATCTGGTTTGATTAAACCAACATGTTAAATGAGTTGATTCTGAATAGTTCAAATAGTTATGCAGATCTAACTTTAGCTTCATGCACCGCATATAGGTCGTAATAAGTCAAAACATTGCCAGCGTGAAGGTAAACGTGCACAGAAAGTTAGAACAATTTGATGGAAGCTGTCTGGAAAATAGTACAATGGAGTCGGGTCAGATATTTGTCTAGGGGCTCAATTATTGTACGGTTTACAGGTCAGGGCAAACTCAAACCTCACCACAGAAAAGAAAGGAAACAAATCTTTGCTGATTCAAATAAGGGTGGCTCGCACCAAAAAAGTTGCACCCTAAGACCCCAATTATTAATTCTTTCAATGACTTTATAACCTCAATCTTAATCTTTATAATATAAATGGAAAAAAGAAATTAAAACTTTGAAAAAGGAAGCAAACATGGGCTTAACTAAGTTGGTTAGAGTCGGTGTGCTCTCCACTGTGCACCCAAGTTTGAATCTCCCTCCCCGTAGTTTAGTTAAAAAATTGAAAAGGAAATTCTCATATCCCTTTACCCCTCCGGTGTGCTTGAACTTGGAATTAAAAAGTGAGGAAGGTCTAGATCAACATTTTGGGTGCCAATAGAATCAATCACCCTTCCGAAAGAAATCACAGATTCAAACCTGGAGGTTTAGTGTTTAAGCAAATTGTCCTTTCACATAGTATTTTTAAACCTGATTTTTCCAGGGTTGGCAAATAAATGAGTCCGAAATAAAATCCAACACACAGAGATACCATGAATGAATGCTAGGACCACATGTCACATTGGCAACCAATTCTGAGCCACCACAAGTTTAGAATAATAAATGTAAACCAAACAACCGACTTGCACCAGCTCTTTATTATGGTACCTTCTTCTTAGGCAGAACTTGAATGTTCTCATTACCTTGGGAAGTTGGAAAATAAACAAAAATGTCTACAAGCCCAAGCCCATTACTTTTGATGGGGCAGCTTGTAATCTGTTCATTCTTCATAATTCTTATATCTCTGAACTTGTGAAAACACAGAGCATCATTTTCTAATTTTGTCATCTTCACCATTTATAGGAAGAAAGGAGAGAAACATACCTGTGAACAAACATCTATGACGCTATGGAGGTCATCCCCAAAAGTCTCCTTGTCCTTCAACAGCTTCCTGGAAAGCTCAGCCCTGAACTTCTGGGCCTCCTGCAACCACAAGGCCACAACAAACAAGTCAAGCTAATTACACAAACATGCACTCAATTTCAGACTTTTTTTTTTTTTTTTTGAAGTGTACTAATTTTGAAAGGTACTTACAGATTCTGCAAATTGGGGGATTGGGTCAGGGTACACGTACTTCTGGGGTGTCTTCGTGGCTCTTAATGGCTTTGCGGTGGTGTTTTTGAATATGGGTTTTGAGGAAATTGTTGGGAAATGTTGAAGATGAATGGTTGACATTGGTGTTTTGGAGGGACCGAGTGCTAGGCTCGAAATGAGAGCGCCACAGGACCTGTAGAGCGCCATCGAGGGTCTAGGATAAGATTGCATACGCTCTCTGTGGAAAATCAGAATCCTAACGAAATTCAACGACAGCAGTAATATCGTTTCAATTGGGCGAGTTCAGTATCTAAGGGCCGTCGAGTGAGCCAACTATTTGATTGGGCCTCAAGCCGATCCTCTGTAATTTGCCTTTCTTTTGTTTTTGGGGAGCGCGTAAAAGTTCTGAAATTTTTTCAAAAGAAAATAACGTTGAAAAATTAAAGTGAGTTTTAGTTTTAAAACACAATATAGTTTACTAATTTGAAAGATATGAATATAATTTCATTTAATTAGTATAAGGTCAAAGACCAAAATGTAGTATCTAATTTTACAAAAATACCATTAAAAAATATCAAAATTACACACAATGACACTCTTTCTAAAGCAAGCATACTATGTCACATGTCCATATCCAGCCAACCGCCGCCAGCCACCTCCGTCGGGCAAGGGACCAACTTTGTTGCCCTTTATTCACCTTTAAACAAAAAAACAAAAAAATAGATTTTGTGTCATTGAATGGACTCAAACCTTAACCCTCAAAGTAGAAAGGCTCACCCACAAACCACTACACCAAACTTGATTTTGTAATATTTATTCAGTTATGCAATATTTATATAGACAATCAACGGTTTTTTAAATTAAAAAAATATTCATTTCAACACATATTCACACAAGAATTGCAAATAAAAACATAAACTACAACAAAAATACAATGTAGATATCAATTATGTTATAAAAACAAAAAAACAAAAAAAACAAAAAAAAACGAAAACGAAAACAGCTACAAAAGCAAAAATTAATTTTATAGAAGCAAAATGGAGGAACCAAGATGAAAGTACTAAAATGGAAACTGCGATGTAGATGCGGAAACTGCAATGCATAAACGGAAACCGCAATACAAAAATGGAACTTGCAATGCTGAGTTTGGGCAAAAATGCTCATTTCTAGAGTTAAACAAAACAAAACTATATTTTTGTTTTATTCAAGACATGTTGGTAAAATACTCTGTTTCTGGCAATGCAGTTTCCAAAAGTCCAATTTTGAGTTCCCTTGCTCTTGGGTAGTTCTACTCTTCTCTTACCCACCCAATTCCTCATATGGGTAGCTCATACTCTTCAAATTGGTGAGGTTGAAGGCCAAGGAGAGAGAAAAAATCCAATTGTAATTAAATGAAAAGTGTAATGCAGTTTTCAAAATTGCAATGCAGCTTCCGAAAGTCCAATTTTGAGTTCCCTGGCTCTTGGATAGTTCTACTCTTCTCTTGCCCACCCAATTCCTCATCTGGGTAGCCTCTACTCTTCAAATTTGTGAGGTTGAAGGCCAAGGAAAAAGCAAAAATTCAATTGTAATTACCAAAACTGCAATGCAAAGTCTGTATAAAATTTCACTGAACTAAAGCTTAAATGGCATTGCAAATATCATATGATAGTGATGGCATCAACCATTTCCAAATCAAGACAAATGCATAGTAAGTGAGCTTTATAATAAGAAGTTGCAGCTAAATAAGATCATTGCCTGACATACATGCGTACATATATTGAATCACAAACTCTCACACACCAAAGAACCCTAAGATTAAAGTCATCCTTTCACTTTAGAATTTTTAAAATTAAATTAAATTAAATTTCGGGATAGGATGTTACAACATACATGAATTCGATGGTCCAACAAAAGTATTTATGATTACAATTCATATTAGACAATTTTTTATTCTTCCCTTATGAAAGAAATGCTACAGCAATAGGAAGCAGCTCCATAACTAAGAAATAAGTCAATAGTTACCTACATACTATAAGAGTACAGACTAATGAATAAAAAGGATTTTGAAAAGCAAAATACCTCTTTGGCAATACCCCATACTTTTTCCATATATAGAACTCAAGGTGTAATGAATTTGCAGCTGCAACGGCAAGATCATATCCAAATAACTACAAACAAACACAAAAAACCTAATTTATTAACAAAAAGAAATATACAGTAACAAAAGGAAAACTAATTTATTAAGCTGCACTAGAGGTTATAGAGATGTAAAACAAGCCTCTTTCAAGCTATTCTATGCTAAAATTAGCTTATTACACAAATAATGTGGTGGCTTCTTTTAACTCTTATAACACAGCATTTCACCCCACACTAATGACAAGGCTCGCCTAACGGATCTATTGTTAGATCCATATAGCCTTAATAAATCAATAGATACATAAACTGAACTTCGCGTGAGAAGAATCTGATCTAGAAAATTGAAATAACGGATCTATTGTTAGATCCATATAGGTTGGCCTAACGAATCTACAAAATTGAAATAAGAATCTGATCTAGAAAACACATACCTCAACAGATGAAAAATAGAGCTTCGCGTGAGAATAAGGAAGATAAGAAAAAGGGTGTCGTTGTTAATGGAGCAAATAAGGAAGAGGAGAGAAAGCGAGTGTCGTCGTCGTTGATTGAGCGAAGAATGAAGAGGAGAAAGAAAGGGCGTTGTATCGTCGATGGAGAGAAGAGAGAAGATGAGAGAGAGGGGCTGAGATCTGATTTTAAACAAAAGGGTAAAATTATATTTTACCTTTATAATTTAGATAAGCCCAACAAATATGAGCCTCCTCTTTGGCCTAATCCAAAATAACAATTCTTTCCTAGGTATTAAAACCCAAATAAAAATGCTCAAAGTCTCAAATACTGATTAGTAAAGTAAATTATGTCTAATACCTAATTTTTCTAAAATTAAACGATAGTACTTTCATTCCTAAATCAACTAATCAAAACAAAAATAGGTGTAAAAGTCAATGTTCATTCTTCTTTAGTTTTCATGATGATGATTATAATCGTTGGTAAGCATATTTTATGTTCCCCTGCCCAATAAAGATTATCGTGGTTTCATCTTAAAAGCTCTTGCAAGGAACAAGCCTATAGATTCCAGTGTAGATCTTAGTGAGATAATATTCTGGAATTGAGGTTTTGGGGTGGGGTGGTGCTGCTGGAGTCGGGTAAACATGGGGGTGGGTTTCTGTTTTTTGTCTTTAAAGCCTGGCTCAAAACGATGCCAGGTCATTAAAAGTAATTTGAATGCACCTGGACCAACACAACGTCGTTTTGCCCAAGCGCTTTAAAGGAAAAAAAAAAAAAAAAAAAAACCTCGCACTGCATAGCAGGTGCGTGCAAGGCCTTTGGACCAAATCATCGAGCACCTTCTGTGCATTCATGGGGTTTCGTTGCTGCTGTCCATAAGGTCGTATCAGACCTTCACAATCATATTTCAAACCTCCCATGGGGTCGTGCAACCCATCTTGTCCCTTAATGTGTCCGCCACTGGTTGATTCTAGCTTAATAATAATTGCTAATATTGTTAATGTTGATCAATATAAAATACCACATCGGAAAACTTGGTACAATAATATCATGTGGACGTGATTTCACTCCGGTCAGAAGCATTTCATAAACCATAGCTACTTCATATAATACTTGGATCCACCGGACAGATTAATCTTTCCCCTCCTCTTCTCGAGTATTGATTCAATTGAACATTCAAAATACCTACGTCTCTTGAACCAATCCACAGCTCTAGTTGTCAGCAAGAAGAGCTTGTCCAATCCGAGACAAGATGCCTTCTTCTCAATGTAATCAAGAAGCTTATGTCTCTACCCCTGTCGACGACATTCACTAGAAACTGCAGAAGAAGCAACCTCCCCACATTTTTCTTTCGAGAAAGAAACTAAAGCAGCACACGCAACGATTTGACCTTCTCTTTCAACAACAGCGAAGCAATCCATCAATATCATCTCAAGTAGCTCCTCATCACTTCTCCTGACCAGTTCTCCAGAAGCTTGTATAAGTTCTCTCACTCGAGAGAAATCTGACTCTGTGGCCATTCGGGTTCCTTGATAAACGTCGCTTACAACTATCGTCCCCACCTCATCTCTTTTTAACAACTCCAACAACAAAACCCCACCTTTAGTTCCATCTAAGAGATGAACTCTCTCAACCCTTCCCCTGCAAACAAAGGCTGCAGCGGCTAGTTCTGGAATGTAGCCATTTAACCGATGGTTTAGTTGCTGCCTCTCATAACCCCCAATAGCAAAACCTAACCCTTGGTGTTGCTCTTGCTTTTGCTTCCGAATCAACATGTATGTCTCTGCCTCCGCCTCTTTAAGAGTGAGGAACTGAACGAGATGCTTGTCGTCGAGAATTGGGCCGTCCATTATGCAGATAGCAAGGGAGTGAGTCATTCCAACCTCATAAGTGTTGCAATTCATAGCCTCGCCGGAACTGGAATCGCCAATGTTGCGCAACAACACAATGCAATCGCCACCGTCGAGCCTCTCGCGGATTCGACGGACGTCCACTTTCTTAACCTCGCCGATTTCCCCATAATCAACACCGGTAACAACTCCTCCTCTTTTCGCCGCAACAAAGTTGCCGCTCGCAGCGCTCACGTCGACGTCATGAAGACGGCTGTTGTCGCTGCCATGCCGTCGTCGAATGTTGGATATGGAGGGCCCTGCGGAAAGAACTGCCTCTATGTTAGAACAAATCCGCCCGGTCGCCTCTTTTGCAACGTCTAGGGTTTTCGAGTCGGTGACTATGTAAGAACTAACGAACCGTGTTTTCTTTCCTCTGCCTGCCAGAGGTTTATGGATCTCTACGTTGGTGGCTGGAACAAGAACAAACTTGATCCCCAAGTGATGGAGAAAGGCAATGTCCTTGAGAAAAGGGTTTAAGTAATTAGGGTTTGACTCAACTTCGCCGGATATGATGATGACGAAAGTGCAGCCGCGGTGAGCCCACAAGTAGGGCCAAGCCTCTCGAAACCACCGCACGAATTGCTCGTGCTTTGCCTCATCCTCCTCCTCCTTCGCAGAATCATAGATCTCCATGTGGCTGTGATCTCTATTGTTGCACTTGAATAATGTGGAATACCCTCCCATCTTGCCCTTGGCTCTTCCGTTATTTACCATTGGCAGCAAGCGTGAGGGTTTTAGGGTTCTAGTTAGAGAACAATGGTGAGTAGGAGAGTGCAATTTGGTTGCTATGGAAATAATTGTTAAATGGGTACCTAGAAAGCTCGCTGCGGCCATGGGCTACACATGGAGATGAGAATAAACCCTAATTCAAAGAGCTATGACTTTACTTTGTGAGTGGTGGCAAGGGGCAAGTTTTAATTTCTTAAATTTAGTGAACTAATTATAATACGTAGAATAATACTCGAATTGGAAATAATTGGAACAAAATTCTTCCCTATAATTTGAGTCTAGCCTCTCCACACGAGAAAAATAGGACCTATTATCTAATTTTGTTTTAAATTTTAATATTTTTAATATGAAAAAATTATGAATTTATTATATTATCCTCATTTAATTAATAATTTCAATTATTAATATTTGAATTAACCAAGGGCATTTTTTGGTATTTTGAATGTTTCACCATTCTCTGCCTTTTGCTTTATATATAGAAGAAGAAGATAACCCACTTCTTTAAACTATAAAACAGACCTATTTTAAATGGGCCTAAACATTAAAACAAGAAATCGAAATTTGGGTTGTTTTGCTTTTTGATAATAAATTTGGGGGTATGTCAACCAAGACATACATGATGGATCAGGCTGGAAGAAGGAAAAGTAGAGAGATTGGGCTGTAAACAATATCCAATTGATGGATCAGGCTGCTGGGCTCGAAATGAGATTGGGCCTTGGATACTATACCAGATTGATCCTTGTTGGTTGGGTGTTGGGTCTTGTTTAGAAGAAAATGACATCAATGAAAGTGTTTATGAGTGGTGCCATAGGATTCATCTGAATAGTTCACTTAAGTTTAATGAAATGATTTTATGAAAAATATAAAGGTTCACATAAGGGGTCCATATATGACACCCTCGTTATAAAATTTCGCAAGTATTTATGCTATTGGGTGGAATTATACTGTTGTGACGAAAATTAAGATATGTGTGAGTTTTGGGTAAAGTGACAAATAGTATGGATGGCAAATAGAAACTCCAAAATCTTAAACATAAATAAAACTAAAAAGTGGAAGTGAGATTTGATCGTTTGAGCATGCATAGATAATATTTTGGATAACCCCAAAGATCCTACATGTTTTTGTACTTTGCCTATATCATAATTAAATTACTATTTTACTTTACTACCACAAGGGGAAGGGGAGGGAGGGGGAAAGTTAATTGGAAAAAGGCAAAACGAAAGAAAAGTGCTAAATCTTCACCCAAAATAAAAAGAGAAAGAAAAGTGCTAAATTTGTACTAATTTCTAAAGTTAAGTGAAAAGTGTGTCTCCTATCCTAATTAATTAAACATTATTCTTCCTCAACCAATGTTTAATAAATCAAGATTAAGGACGAAGCTTTTTGCTAAACAAAAGCATTATCAGGCATCAGCCCAGCCCCTACTTTTCGGTTAAAATCTTCTGTTACATATGTTCAATTGACGGTTTGAAGATGTTATTTTTATTGTTTCTCTCAATTGTGGGTTATTGATGTGGAATGCACTTAGATGGAATCAATTGTTTCCTTTTTCTTTTTGGCATAGCAGTTCTCACATGCAAAGACAGACACACACACAGGGGAGAACTGCTATACCACTTAGGAACTAGACATGTTCATCACAAAAACAAACTCATACATACATACATACTATTCATGGATGGATTTCTCTTTGAATAAAGGAATTGCACTTGAATGAGTGCAAGATATAATTGTCCTAAATCAACACCATTTATTGGGTTAGGAAATGTTTTGAGGCCAAAAAAGGGGATTTGCACCCCAGATATAGGGGTGTATGCCTCACCACATATTAAGGGTATTTTTCTAATCATTTTCTTTGTCCTGATTATTCTTTTAATGCAGTCTCAGTTGGAGCTTTCGGCTGAGTAAAACTTCCTTTTCGGCTAAGTCATACGACTTAGTAAAATCAAGTCCCATTCATCAATTGTTGGTGCAAGCTACTTGTCGGCCTAATTTATTTACCATGATCATAGGATCTAATTTCGTATGTTATATTGTCAAATTATTACTAAAACATGTTTGATTGGAAATATGACAATAATCGGATAACACATTTAGGTGATTCTTGCTAGCAAAAGACATTTTGTTTGCATTTGAAGAAATTATTATGACAAGAAAACAAACAAATATAGTTAACATTGACATGCAATGTATGATATGATCTAAATGAAGAGATGGTGGCTGTTGAATATTGATGATTAAACAGACGACTCTTTTGTCTCCACTCTTGGGAATGGAGGTCCAGATCCAGGCACTATCAAAAAAGCAAATAAAGAAGATCACGACGCTCCCTCGAGAATAGCCAACCGACCCTCCTCATGTCATCTGCACTTTCAATTCATCTTCTTTTCATGGCATCCAAAGACACTCAATTTGAGTTGTAAAATTAAAGCCAACACATGCACTACCTATAGCTATACCTAGGCTTAAGCTAGCTAGGCCTCCTCATATGAATTTATGATTATGATCAAATTTTATTTTTCTGATGATTTAATGTAAATTTTGTACAGGAGATGGGGACAATGAGTAGTTGAAGGACTTGAGAGTGGTGCTGTCTTGCATTCAGCATAAAATCAAAACCCATATCTGGTATCTGAAATATTCAGCATCATTCTAGCTTTTGAACCCTTTAGTCCAAGGGGCCTATGGACTTTCGCAGCAACCCCACGAGCATATGGTTTTACAACGAAAAATCATCTTTAAAAGCTGAATGTTAGGGTCCTCTATCTTTGTCATTGGCCTCTAAAAGTTGAAATTTCCGCAGGAAAAGGAGTAGGTAAAGAGCTAGATTCTGTTCCCTACACTCCCAAACCCCTACTTTTCTTCACTATTGAGGGCAAAAAGAAATTTTGGCTTTTGGGTTTATACTTAGGATTCCTCACTTTAAAACCAAAATTTGTTTATATAAAAAGGAAGTGTGTGTGCGAGTGTGTGAACAAGTTTTTATCACTGAAAAATAAGAGGGTTGGGCCCTCGCAATTCTATGAAGGTTGGTAGAGTACTTCTGCTCGTATACTCACATTTTAAATGAATGTTTGATCTAGCTCAGCAAATATTAGATATGATCAATTTATAACTTCAATGGTAAAGCACTAATTACTTTCATATACTCTCGAACTTAAAATGAATCGAGCACAACTCATCATGTTCCGCCTTAAGATATTTGTGCATAAAGAAGAAGTAATTATTGAAAATTGAATCTTGTAATTATTGAAGTTAATTATATATCTCAACTTCTCAACACTTAATGACCAAAAAACTTCTCAACACTTACTCATTTTATGCATAATTGTCAATTACCATTCAATCTTTGAACATACATAAACAGGGGAATGATAGCAACATTTTAATCCTCAACAACCCTCGCTCTCACACTTTACTGCTTGGCCTTCGTGGGTGGAGGGGGATTAATAATGGGGGGAGGAAATTGCCTACAAAATCCAAATTCGCATAGGTACCACCTTCCTATTTCTATTCAAAAAAAGAAAGTATAAAGATAAAAACAAAACGATCCACCTTTTAATATCCAATGGGATGGCGTCACGTTACCATCCTGCCCCAATTTGCGGGCTCGATATACTGCCATCAAATTATACTCAAGGGACCCTGAACTCTTTTCTCATGTGACAAGGGCCAATAAATAAATAAATAAATAAAAAAGCATATAATAAATCTTTGTGTAAACAGCACCATGTATGGCTGCTATGGAAAAAATATGATCTTTGGATAAAGTAAAAAGATGATCGAATTGTGCTGATGGCAATGTCATTGCGCTCCACATTTTGTCCTATTTCCTGTCCCTTTTATTTTATTTTATTTAACCTAATCTTTTGTCACATATGATCCATAGGGCTAGGAGGTGGGCTATGGTGATTAAATTAAATTCATCAGTTGATGATCACCAAACCTGCGGACCTGCATTTTGTCTAATGGGTTCACCTTTTTAGTGGGGGTGGATCCGATTGCCATTTGGTGATGGATGGATCGATATCGATGTGGTCCAGGTTAAACTTTCATGGCTCCCACCAAGGCCATAGCTGGCCTAATCAGGCAATTCCAGGTTGCATTAAGTGATTAGCAAGCTGAGATCATAATTAAATCAGAGTTTCATTTAATTCAGTTTAATTTAATTAATTACCAAGTGGATTCCGACAGCATCGATCATGGGATCCACATTGTTGGAAATCCTTCATAAAGCAGAAACTAGTTAATTAGTTTTTTTTTTTTTAAAATTATAAACAAAATAATATTTTAATTACTCTAACGTACGAATAGAGAAATTCGAACTCAATACAAAGAGAATTGATGAACTAACCTAATTCACATGTGCGGAAAAGTAATTAATTCGTAGAAGTTAGCTGGTGTTTTTATGTGAATGTCGTTGGTGGAAGGCATGGCATGAGTTCTACTGTAAAAGGCAGAGCCCAGCCAAGAGAGAAATTAGAGAAAAAGGGTACTTTCTTTCCAACAATTGTCGCTGTAGGGTGGTCCATTTGATATTAAATCAGACGTGTGAGTAAAAGTAAAATGAGATGATGGATGCTGGACAGGTTTCTGTAATGCCACCTGTGAAATGAAGGAGGAGTTGATAAGATTTGCATGACCTGTTGTTGTGCATGCAATGAAATGCAGGTGGTGTTTTAAATGCATGGTTGCCTTTAGCACTAAGCTACATGCAAAAATAATATACCCCATGTCGGGGATCGGTGGCTAAATGACAGGCTCGTAGTTGGCGTTTTTCTATTTGTAGTGTAATAAGCTGGTAAGTACTTCTACTAAAAGCAACTTTTCCAGGCATTGGCTTTTTCCCACCGTATCTCACACTCACTGTGCCAGTTGTTAAATTTTCATAAGAAAAAGACTAAATCCCTGCTCGTTTGGCTGATCAATACAACACAATAATTAAGGTGATATATCGCTATGTCCGGCAGAGCTGTCTGATATCTGGGGGAGCTGATACAACAGCCATGGGGTTGGTCACGAGAGGCCCCCAGAGAGATAAGACTTAAGAGGAGATAATTATTATCACTCACAAACTTCCACACAGTAATATAATAAAACAAAGCACCAAGCTACAAAGTTTGTAATGTCAATCATGTGCTATTTCATCTCCGTTGTATTGTCCTTTACTTTCTATATTTCTTCTTTTTTGTAATATTTCTTCTTTTTTGTAAGTGACATGATGAGAAATCAGAAGAATTTTATAAGTGACATGATGACAGAGGGCAATGCAACCGGGAGTGAAGCTTTTTCTCCATGCACAGAGAAAGAGAGAGAGAGATGAAAGAAACCTGTCTTTATATTATTTTATTGATGATGAATCAAATACAACAAACACGCATGAAAGGCCCCAAAGACCTTTTTTTTTTTCTTTTTTCTTTTTTCTTTTTTCACGCCATATGATAGGAGGTTTCTCCTCCTCATCATCTTGAGTTTTTTTTTTTTTTTTTTTTCTTCTCCCCTTTAACAATAAAAAAATCAACCAAAAAACAGTGTAAGCACACGTGTGACCGTGCACACCCGAGCGAAACACGCAAATAAAAAAGAGTTACAGTATGGTTAGGCCCACCTCATGGCCAATAAAAGAGGCAATTCCCGCCAAAAATGCACTCGCATACACAGATGTGTGCCACCAAGCAGTGCTAAGAGAGCACACAAACCACTCAAAAAGTCTAAAATGGGGGTGGAGCCACCGATCGCATTCACCACGCTGGTTTTTCCCGTCAAACTCAAAAGAGGCAGAGAAGTCTTGACTTGTAAATTGATCCCCGTGAAGCTCAAACTTCAAAGCTCACTCCCCTAATTTTGCCAACCCTAATCTCTCTTTTCTCTTCATCTTTTTTCTTTTGATGCCCCACCAGCTTCATCGTTTTCTTCATTCAACAATCAATGCGGCCTTTGAATTCAATTCCCCACTTCTCTCACGCTTCCATGACTCCACTACATTTAAAAACATATATATATATATATATATATATCTATTTTTCCCCTTCGCTTTCTCATCACACACCAAAACATTACCAAACAAATCCCCTTCTGCCTTGGGAATCTGCAAAGCCATTATTAATAATGAAATAATGGCATTGCCCACCAACAAAACAAATAATAAAATCTGCAAACTCACCAAACTCTCTCTCATACATACATACACTTATATATAGACACTATAATCTACACAAAACCCATGATCAGGTCAATTTTAATCCCAAAACCCTCCTAAAAAAATATTGAGGTTTCTAGACAACTTTTTGGACCACCATTTTCCTTTCTTTTATTTATAGTTTCCCTTTCCCCCATCTCTCTCTCGCTATCTCTCTCTCCTCTTACTCGGAGTTTCCCTTGTCATCGTCTACCCATAAGCAGTTATTCAATTTCCTCCTTTTATATGACATTGGTGATGATGATGATAAGGAGACTGACGAGGACGATGACTCAGAACTGGACCTCACTCTGCCCCGAACCGTAACTCGAAGCTGTGGCAAAACATCGGGTGATGACTTTTTTATCCCACTATTTTCAACCACCACTTCTTGCATTAATCGATAGCATCCGATGATTTTCTCCTGCAAATTCATTGAAAATGAATACATATATAATAATTATTTTAAAATCCCAATTGAAATCATCAGAGTCCCATGTGCTTACTTTGCTCAGTCCACCACACCATGATTCAGCATGTTCCGGATTTTCAAGCGACAAATTAGGGATTTCATTGGCTGCGGAAAGTATGGCTGCCGCAGCAATGCATGATGGCCAATATTCAAGAAAGCTAGCTTCTGTTGACATAATCAATCAACAAGAACAAGTCAAGAACCACTAGTTATATATTATAATAATATGTACTCTAGTGTAGTGTAAAGCAGCCTTTTCTACGTAGACGTACTGCATGTATATGTATTTCGTTAAGTACATGTACACGTACCTTTGATATTCGATAATATGATTTCTGTGGCCCGTGAAACCAGAAATCCGATGAAAGTTGCCGCTGGGTCGAGCTTGCATGCAAAGAAAGCGACGAAGCTGAAGGGTGTTATGGATCGTAGCCTCCAATCCAAAACACCCAGCACAAGGAGCTCCATCCTACGGATTGTTCTCGGTTCGAAGATAAATTGCGTACCTTCCACCTGCGACACATATTATTATGTCCTAAACCTTTAAACAAATTGATAAAATATTAGATTAAGAAGAAATTAGCGTTGGTTGTGTGTGTATTATATATGTACCTGTAAATCTAACAGAGAAGGAACTAGAGGTTCCTCCATCTTAGCAGCTAAGGACAAGCAAGCAACACTTAAAAGTTGCATTGGCCACCCATTTGCTTGCTGAAACAAACAAACAAACAAACAAAACGAATACTATTAGCAAAAGCTTTTATCGTCATCACATATATATAATAATTAAACACATTAGATTATTGCTCTGTGATAGAGTTTATTACTCGAGATTTTATGCTACAAGTATTTTTCACGTGCAATGCACGTGACAAGAAAAAAGCAAATTATGATAAATAAAAGGCATGTAATAATTAGTATAATTGTACTTTTATACTGTAGTTATTATAAAGTCCAATTAAAGATAATCACTATGTTGGGAGCTTAGAGGATCGTAATTGCCTCGTCATCCCATGAACTTTATAATGAAACAGTACGTACGCCCAATCACCTACTGTACAGATTTCCACATACGTTTGAAAAGTCAAATATAATTACTAATACATAATTAAAGGTTTTCACCAATAATTAAGATAATTAATCTTCAACATTATCCAGCTTCATCACATAATCATCCAAGCGTTAACGGAGACTGAGTTTACCGGCAACCGGCGGGAGTACAAGAACCGATCCAAGTAGTTAACGGAGAGATACGCCGTCAGCGGGTGAAACCCGTAGTAACTCTGGACCTGCAAAACCATCCATACATGACGTAATATTAATTAAACTAATAATCATAAGTGAAACGATCTAATGTGAACCGCCAGCGAGCTTTGTAGTTAGATCCGGCGGCTGATAAAGAAAATCTTCACTTCAGCCAAACAGTACGCAACCCCGGCGCACATTAGAAAAGCCGGAGACAATACGGTCAATAGATCTAACGAGCGCACGCGCATGCCATGGCAATCATGTAATAAGTGCAAAGTTAGTGTCCGATTATGAAAATCTGGAATTTGATTGGTTAATTACCTTCAGAATCCATGCAACGGAGTCGGCTCGGGCGGAGATGTCGAGGGAATGATCGGAGTTGAAGCGAGACAAGTAGTCGAAGCCGGGGACGTAGTTGCGCTCGTCCTCTATGAATCCGGCGATGGATTCTTCGCTACACGCCGGAGATTCCAAGTCCGACGAGCATTCCGGCGACTCTCCGGACAGAATTCCGGAGTAGTCCTCGCAGCACAGTAGGTCGGAGAAGCAGTCGGAGCTCCAAACCGATGACATGATGGTGGTGATGATGATGATGATCGCTGCCGTCTCCGATCGATAATCTCCTTCATTCTCTCGCCATCGCTTGGTGACCGTCGGATTTGATCCGAGAAGTCGCCGGAATGCTTGTCTCTGTGTGTGTTTAGAGAGAGGGGGGGAGAGTGTGTGTGTTTGTGTGCGTGTGTGTGCGTGTGTGAGGGAGATGAGTAGACAGTCTTTAGACTTTGAGATTTTGATTTGGCGATTCTATCTGTTTCGTTGGATATAAATAAATATGAGGTGCTGTATTTAATTTAATTTATGGGTTTTTTTTTTTTTTTTTTTTTTTTTGTTGGAGGTGAAATTTCTAGACTGGAAAAGGAAATTTGATTTTCCCGGGAAAATATAATGTTCCGTTTTTTGGGGGGAAATATTACGTAAACAATGCGTGATGGCTACTGGAGTTCCATCACGTCAACTTACACAATAGCATGGTGATGCCACGTGGCCCATAGGATTTACTGATTTTATCTTTTTCAATTTTTTGGTAAGATGTCTATTTTTTTCTTTTCAAATTCAAGATAACGAGTCATTCAAACTTAGGAATTGTATAATTTTTGAAAAAAACTGATAGTTAGTTGTGCGCAAAGGACTCGTTAGTATTGTAGTTGGAATAATTGTTCTTCTATAAAAGGTTATGAATTTCAGTTTTAATATCTGTATGTGTGAATTTAATATATTATTATTTATTTAATTTAATAGATAATGTATTTAAAACAAAAGTAAATTTAGTTGTTGGTCTCCTCTTATTTTGTTTTATTCCATTTCAAAATCATCATTTTGTAGTTTCTTAATAAATAATGTCATGTCATGTCATAATTAAATTTATTTGATCAAAATATAATAAAGTATGGCAATTCTTTTCGCACTTAAAAACAAAACTGTTGATGTGCGTGCCTAACATGGTTCTTTTCTCTAGTTGTTGTCAATGGTTTTTCTAAACAGATTTTATATTTTAGAGGTCAACATTTTGCTAATTCTGGCTCTTAACAATGTTGTCCACCTTTTTAAATCATCCAGATACTCATTGATTGGTGTTAATTGTTTGTTTTTAAGAGTAAAATTAGTAAATAAATTCCATGAAAACATTTTGTTTGTTTGTTTGTTTACAAAATTGGTTTGGAGGGAAACAAATGGAGACATTAGAAAAGTCCCCAACCAGTAGATTTGTATATGCATCTGCCCTCATTATCGACCTTAGGGCAATATACTTTTGAATATAAATATATATATATATTTATTTATTTATTTATCCCCCTCCATTAATTTGAGGTTTGAACAATGCGTAGACCTACAACGTGTAGTCTTGTATGGATGCATATGAGATGACATGACATATAATTTACATTGGTGGACCTTGTTTGGATGTCACAGTTAACTTAATACCATTTCACACAGTCACGGCATGCACCAACATATATATGAATGGCTTTATCGTTTGATTTTGGGGCTTTGCTTTTGTTTGTGGACATGACATCATTGATTATGAATATGGGGGCACTCTCATTTCCTGCTTAATCTAATCAAATAATTATAAGAAATTTTGATACAAAGAAAAAAGAGGCAAAATGGGTCGGGTGGCACTACCAAAAGTAAAAGGAGAAGACCACACCAAGTAGACTTTGGATCAAGCTTAAACTTTTACCTTCTATATAACACATTGGATACTTAAATAATACATTGATTGTAGACCTGTTCGGATAAGTCTGTTTGTCGAAATAGTGAATTTGTCTCTTTACACTTAAATTTGAATTCTCAATCTTTTAAAATAGTTTAAACTATTTATTCTATAAAAAGAATATAAGTACATAAATTCGAATAAATATATAAAGTAGCACAAACAAATTTTTGTTTTGCTTTAGAAGGGAAAGTGTAGTGATCTAATTGTTAACTTTTGTGGAGCTTGACGATTTAACATCGAAAAGATTGTGGGATTTTTCGTTTTATTGGTACAGAGAAAAGAAAAAAAAAAAAAAAGTGGAAAGTAAGCTATCTCTTTCTCTGTGACATGATGATTTAACATTTTGAACTCTTAAAAGTTAATAGAATGTGAATAATTAAAGTAGCCAATCTCGTACTGCCATGACACCAAAAAAAAAAAAAAAAGGACTATAATTTTCCAATTAGAGGTGAAATTATTAAACAACCTTTTCATCTTGATGATGACAAAGCTGTCCCATTCAAATCCGTGTATGTGAATAACAGAGGCTACTTTTTCCAGTAAACATAAATAAATAAATAAAACAAAGGCTGCTTTCTGGTAAAATCTAATCGAATTAAATTGCTGGGCCGGGTATCTGTTGTCAGCCCAGTTCTGTGGTTATTGACTGGTCAATGGATCAATTGGTGGGAAGTAATGACAGTCAAAAAAATATAATGTACGATCATCGACCCTACTTGCCAGTTGCAAACCAACAAGAAGAACAAGAAAATAAAAGGGACTGAAACGTTAGCCTGCGGGTTGGCACATGAATGTGAAATGCTTGAAATAAAATGTCCTTGACCTTCAGTATAGGGAAGGTCCTGAATTGTTGATGTATATTTGTGAATGCATCAACGATTTGATTAGGGACTGTTTACTTTTATGCGAGCGACAAGTTCTTAATTATTGATGTATATGAGCATAACCGAAGAAAGATCACTCGTCATGTGAACCCGTGTCATTAATGCTGCAAATATTTGGTGGGAAATGACTATAGCATAAGAGGACATAAACTGCGTGGGAGTGGTTGTAGTGTAATGTGTTCCTCAACAGCACATTATGAGTGATTTGACTCCCTGCACATCCAACATAGGGTGGTAGCTCGGAACATTTACTTGATTCATATGACATATATATATAGTACTAGTTTGTGTTCCTCATGTCCTGTATTTCCACGTTCAGATTTGGGGAGACATTGGCGCTTCAAGTTGGGATTTGAATTTTGATGTTGTGTGGAGGGAATTTTGTTGGTTGTTCCATTATTCAGAAGAAAATTCAAGGGACATTAAATTCAATAAAATCCCAACATACTTTGGATTTAATTTATTCATATTTTAATTGAACATCGCATCCAAATTCAAAGCAATCATTTTCCACTTTTATTTTTGGATAGAAGAGATGAAATTTAGTACGTGGACTGTTAGGTGGTCAGTCTCAGTATACTACATGCTTTTGAATGACAGGTAGAATTTTCATCCCTAAACTAAAGTGGCACGGTTCGTAAAAGGGTGATGTCAGGCTTATTACATTTTTATACCGTATTATGTATCGCTTTTTTAATAAAGGTGAAGCCCACTCAACCCAATTCAGCATTTGCTTACAAAATTATACTTGTATATTATATGATCCAACATGTCAGAAGACTTTACTCTGAAAGTAAAACTATGACTTGCTATATAAATTTGTCTATGTGTTAATTAAGAAGAAATTTTATAAAATTTTAAATTTAAAAAAAAAACAATGTGTGGAGGAGATGGGCTAGCCGTGTCTGTCCAGCTCTGCCCCATGACATGAATCATGATAATTTAATTGCTAGTTTTCGTAAAAGATGATGTGGGATCAGCACTGTTTTTTTAGCTTTTGATAATTTGCTCTCCTTGTATTATCTGCCACTCTCAGACAAGACAATTGGAGAGAGTTGCTTTTAATTTTCTTTCTTTTTGTCAGGCAGAGTGAAGAAGAAGCTAGAGTTTTTTCATCAATAATAGACTCCCTTCCCTTTGATGCTGAAATGAATTCTGGTATCAGTTCCTATCCATATGCTTTTAGTATTATTAGACTCTCAAAAACTCTAATGTATAAATAATAGGACCCATAACGTAGCTCCCCTTTTGCATTTTGGTCAATGCGTAGATTGAGATTGAGCTTTTGAATATTAGGTTGTGCCGCTGATCATGATTTTGGGGAAAATATGCATTTTCAATCAGTAAATCATTTTATAATGACTCTCAAAATTAATTAATTGCTCATTCCCATCCTATCAAGTTAATTAAGCAGTGTTTAATTAAGTTTAACTTATATAATTCCAAATTTACAACCCAAAAAGAAAAATGACAAAATAATGGATTTTCAGAATTTGCATATTTTTGTTATGCAACTGACAAAACCGGCTTGTCTCTGGTTTGAGTTCTTCTCATGTTTGATAGCAGACAATTAGACAATAAATAATTATTATTATTAAAACCAGTTGCTAACTTGTTCGGTGGATATATGGGATAAGGAAGACCGAACCGAGATCTGTACAAGAAGAAGAAAAGAAAATCAAAACAGAAGAACAGGAATCTGGGACTGAAGCCAAATAAGTAGTTAGTATTTGGTATTTTGGAGTGTCAATCATATTCATATATATATAAAAATATAAATATGGTTTTCATAATTATATGTTGAACTGAAATGCCAATCAAATGATAACTATAGATTATAGACTTGATGGATAGCTCTCACTCACCTAATGCCTAATGCCAACAAACATGCTTGGAATTGGAAACCATGCACTGATTGCTTGCCCCCTCTGTTCTGGAGTCTGTTGCTCTATTTTTCTATTCCCAGGTCCATGAGTTGATGCTGACTTTTGTGCTGTTTAAAATAATGCATTATTAGTATTATTTTTTTATACAAGCGTTAAGTTAAATTATAAGAGCGCACATGTAAAAGTTTTGCAAGTGAAGATATTATTTTAAGAGTGCTGCTAAACGAATCCTAAAATTTATTGAGTACACTCTATTATCAAACTATTTATTGAATTATTAATTTATTCTAATATAAAATGATCCAAAAGGACATATTGAATTGTGAAACAATAAAATTTTAATAAGTACACCTTACTCACTATATTCAACTCTTATCAGATATAGAAAAGTCTTCGTATTGCTTAGTGCTCACGAATAACACAGTGAGTATTAGTTTATGATTGATATTACGAAATTAAAGATTTTGATGAAACCCAAAATCTGAAAAGAGGGCACAGATTCATGTAAAAAGAGAAATCTGGTTTATGATTGGTATTAGAGTGTTGTATTAGGGCTATTTTTGGTAGTTAAATAGGATGTACTTAGTTAATTTTATATTTTGATTAAAATATTAAGGTTAACTTAAATTATAGAATGTACTCAATTAATTTTAAGGTTCATTTAACAACATTTTTTTTTTAATGAGCTAGATTCCGTCGGCACATTTTTTTAAGATATGATCTTTAATAACCTGTCAAACAAGGATGAATCTGGGCTCGGATGGATTGAGAAATGACAAACCTAGAAAAGGAGCTGGGCCTTTAGTGAATGGTTGTAGAAAAATCTGACCAAAAATATAGAACAAGAAGTGCACCTTGATGGGATTTATGTATAAAAAAGGATAAACTTTTCAAAGCAGCAAAAGTGAATGGGGCTTGAATTTCAATTGGTTGGTTAGGAAGGTAAGACCAACCAAACCAAGCCCAGTGAAAAATCATTGCCTCCGCTGTATTTCTTCAGCTCCAAAAACAAAAAATTCAACAAATGGCTTCGCCCAGGCTCGAACTGGGGACCTTCAGTGTGTTAGACTGACGTGATAACCAACTACACCACGAAACCATGTTGTTAAGTTCCCGCAATATGTTATTTTTAAAGATGAACTAAACTGAAGAGAATCCATAAAACAAAAGTGAAATCTGAAAAAGGGTTGGTCCTTCAAAATGGCTTCGCCCAGGTTCGAACTGGGGACCTTCAGTGTGTTAGACTGACGTGATAACCAACTACACCACGAAACCGTATTGTTAGGTTCACGCAATATTTTGATTTTAAAGCCTAACTCCATTGAAGAGAATCCACAAAAACCAAAGTGAAATCTCATAAACAGTTTGTCCCACAGAAATGGCTTCGCCCAGGTTCGAACTGGGGACCTTCAGTGTGTTAGACTGACGTGATAACCAACTACACCACGAAACCATGTTGCCGAGTTCACGCAATATTTCGGTTTTAAAGCCTAACTCAATTCAAGAGAATCCATAAAACCAAAGTGAAATTTCAAAAACAGTTTGTCCTACGAAAATGGCTTCGCCCAGGTTCGAACTGGGGACCTTCAGGGGTCGTTTGGTACGGCGGACTGTCATGGACTCTACTAAATCTTAGGACTGTCTTGGATTAGCTCGGATTGGCCTAAGCTGGATTAAGTACTGGCCTGCGTTTGGTGATGCGTCGGACTAAGAAGCTGGATTGTAAAAATAGTGAAAACCTATGTTTGGTACTGTGTTGGACTAAAAAAATTATTTAAATATTTAAAATTAATTTGGGATTTTGACCTAAAACTAAATAAATACTACAAAGAAACCAATGAGATATGTATAATTTATTATATATAAAAAAATTTAAAATATTTTTTAAAGACAAACTATCTTTATCTTTTATCTTTTATCTGTTTTCTATTTTTTCTTTCTTTCTTCCTTTTCTCTCCTTCTCTTTTCTTCTTCCTTCCCAGCCCTGTTTCTTTTTTCTCTTTTCTTTCTCCCTCCCGATCTCTCTCTGGTTCTCTCTATTTTTTTCTCAAATATTGACACAACATTGGTATCCCTTTTTTTATTTTTTATTTTTTATATTCCCCTCCCAAACCTTTCTCTGCTTCCCTCTCATTTTCTCTCTATTCTTCCCCCTTCTTCCCCCCGCCCCCCCTTCCTTTTTTGTTGTTGTTGTTACAGAGGGGGTAAACGCCCCAAAACAAAAACAATTAAATATGACAAGGGGAGGTCTGGCAGGACCTTGAGCATCAACATCTAAAATGGCTCTAAGGAAGGCAGGAGTTTCTTCAAAAACATCGAGGCCATGATTAAACTTGTGATTGGCAGCCAAGGTCTCTTGTTCCCTTTGAAGTCACAGATCCTCATCTTCTTCGAAGTCACAAATCTCCATTTGGTTTCACTGAGCCACGGCCAATGGTTGGTAATTTTTCGAAAGGTTCAATTGGGTTGTGGTTCCACTGGGTTTGATTTGGTGGTGGTTGATTCAAGTGGTTGAGTTTGAATTGGTGGTGGTTGGTTGGTGTGACTGGGTTTATGGTGGTGATAATTCTAGGTGAAGAAGAAGAAGAAATTGATTCTTGAAGCTTGGATATGGATTTGGTCTTGCGATTGGATTAGTCGGACTTGCGCGTCAAAATAGCACGCTCGCTATTTTGCGAACTGCATTTCAGCCTCTCTGTATAAGGAGAGCGAGTGAGGAGGTTTTTTAACTGTTGGACTCCACAATCCCATTTAACTTAGTCCCCCATTTTACCAAACATGGGTTTCAAGGCTTATTTAGCATAGTCCTGTCTAGTGAGGCATACCAAACACACCCTCAGTGTGTTAGACTGACGTGATAACCAACTACACCACGAAACCTTGATGTCAATAGTTCGACTTACATAGCAACAATTCAACTAAAGAAATTCATAACACCAAATATTGCTCACCTCCTTTGATGGAAGGTGACATTCCTCGTTCATATAAATGATAGTTTGACACATGTGTAAAAATAATTTATTAAAAATAAAAAAAAACTCTTACAAGTCAAATTATTATCGACAAAAATGTGGAAATTCATATTTACAAATCAAAATTTAGACACATACAAAAACAATTCACACAAAATATAAAAAGAAAAACTTTAACACACATGAAATTATTATTAGCAAAAATACAGGAATTTCTAGTTATAAGAGCATCTCCAGCGCGCAACCCAAATCGGGAGAAAGGGCCCCCTCGCGAGCCCAAGCGCCTTCCAGCGCGAGAGAAGAAGCCCGAAACAAGAGCTGGGTCCCACCAGCCCGGGTAGGCCCAAGGCAACTTTCGACTGGGCTTTAGCCTGAGGGCTGTGACGTCAGCACGGTAATTCAAATTTTTTTTTACCTCTGACGCGTGAATTACACGCGCCAACGGTAAAAAAATTTGACTTCCGCGCACTGACATCAGCCATGACAGAATCCGACGGGCATGTGCCACGTGTCGCAACAGAGACGCTCCGATCGTTTTTTTCAGAAATCCGACGGTCCTCCTTTTTTGGCTAAAAATATTGCAAAAAAAATCGAAAAAATTCTGAATTTTTTTAAAAAAAATACCAAAAAATTATGTATTTTTTTTCCTATAAATACCTAACCATTTTATTTACTTTTTACACCAAATCTTCATATAATTTCTTCTCCATCCAATATTTTGTACTCTCCACTCACATTATTCACTTTCCACACCAATTCTCCATACAAACTATTCTCCTTCCAATATTTTTTACTCACATTTTTCACTTTCCACACCAATTCTCCATACAAACTCTTCTCCTTCCAATATTTTTTACTCTCCACTCACATTTTTGTACTACTTTCCATTTGTATATATATATAAAAAAAAATGGCATCTTCTGTCGAAACCGGAGGGTCGTGGTCAACTCAGGAAGATATTGCGTTGTGTCAGTCTTGGGTGAACGTTAGTCATGACCCTATAACGGGCAATGAGATGAAGTTCCATCATATGTTGAACAAAATTCATGGAGAATTTTGTCAAAGATTGGGTTTCATTCGGACCGAAATTGCCTTGTCAAGTAGATAGAAACTTCTAAACAAAGAGTTAGGGAAATGGAGAAATGTCTTGACAAAAGCAAGGGAGAACATTCGAAGCGGTCAAAATCTATCCGATGAGGTAAAATATTTATAATTGCCATTTTAATCAATTTAATGTAACTTTTTTTTTTATTGCATATTCTATTTCTTTTTCTTGCATAATCTTTTTTTTTCTTTTTGCATTTCCAATTTGTCTATAATTTCTTGCATAATCAATTTTATTCTTGCATAATTTTTTTTTTCTTGCACTTCCAATTATTTATTTTTAATAGATCATACAAGCACAAATATGGTTCGGTGCCACGGGGCAAGGCAAAAAAAGTTTCGTGCATTTCTAACGTTGGGAAGTTGTGAAGGATTGTTCGAGATTCAAAATTATTCCTACCGGTCCGCTGGTTGTGTTGAATGAGACACTGCTCCACGATTCACCATTAACCGATTCGCCATTGGACTCCCCAATGGAAACGGAGTCACCACTCCCACGTCCGCCGAGACCTATTGGGAGAAAGGCGGCACAGGCCAAGAGAGGGGGCACTTCGAACAATGAATGTGTACAATTATTGGAGCAAATAGCTAAGAACACCTAATTAAGAATTGAGAGAGACTTGAAAAGAGATGAAGCGGACAAGGCACGAGAGGAAGCATTTGCAATACAACAACAGCAATCACAGGAAAAAGACATGGATGATAGAGAGATGAAAATCATGGCCATGGATACGAGCCATATGTCTCCTGAAACAAAGGCCTATTGGAAGCGTAGAAGAAGGGATGTGATGAGAAGAAAACTTTTCCATGACGACGAACCTAGCAATACGAATTGGTTAAATGTTGAAAACCATTAGGTTGTATTGAAACACCTTTGCCATATGTTGTATTGTTGTATTGTTGTATTATCCTTTAATTTGTTGTATTGTTTCCTTTCTATTCAATAAAAAAAGCATTAAATAATATGACTATTTATTAAAAACATTTGAGCATCAAAACAAAGATTAATTAAAAACAAACTTTAATTTATTGCAAACAACACACAAAACAAACCATACATAAAAGCATAATAAAATAAAAAAACATAATTTCAAAAATCACCACACACAAAATAAAGCATAATTAAAAACAAAGCATAATTCCAAACAAAGCACTAATCTTGACTTCATCCATTGTGATTGCCTCTCATCTCCCACAAGTGCTCGATCAAGTCAACTTGACGTCTCTCGTGAACATATGAAGATTGCATTTCTTGATAACGATCAATCATGAGGTTGTTGAATCGACCATCCCGAACTAACGGTTCGGGCTTCATTGGTAGTCTATTTGGTCCCATCGGCCTTTCATATATTCTTGTCAACGCTGTGTTCATGGGACCGGGTTCAAACACCTCTGGAGCATCGTAGTCATACTCATTCTCCACAATCATGTTGTGGAGGATGATGCAAGTCATCATAATACTCTACAGCACCTCCTCATCTAGCATCTGAGTAGCACCCTTAATAATTGCCCAACAAGCTTGCAAAATACCGAAACACCTTTCCACGTCTTTCCTGTAACCTTCTTGAAAGGAAGCAAAGCTTCTTTCCTTCTCGAATTGGGGATTCAGAATTGTTTTCAAGAATGTCGTCCACCTAGGATAAATTCTGTTGGCAAGGTAGTTGTTAGATAAAAAGTGTAATAAAGAAATTAAAAATTCACCCAACATAATCTCACTCTTATTTACAAATAGGAGTTTTTATTTTTAATTGAATATGACCCACTCAAGATAAAAAATATCTCTTAATTATAATCTCTTTATAAAGAGAAAACCCTTTGATTCCAATATGAAAAATGAAATAAATAATGGAATTTGATTTGATGTTACAGCTGCATCCAGGGAATCCTAGACTGCCTACATACCCCATTTTGGGGATCAAGCCTTTTGTAGTTCTCACATAATTTGATTGGACTTTCAAGGAATGAATGACCCCTTGAAAGAATTTGTGGTATGAGAAATATTTTATGGAATTTGGATGAATGTGGTTGGATCAGGGATTCAATTTGATTTTGTGGTTGGAAAAGTGTTTGGGGCGAATTTGGTTAAGGACACCAGGGATTCTGTTTGGACTTGCGGTCGTATCTGGATTGAATTTCCAAATTGCCTACGTATCCTTGGCGGAATCAAACCAGACGTAGTTCAGAAATTTTGATTGGATTTTCAAAGAATGAATGACCCCTTGAAAGAATTTGTTGTTTCAGAGATTTGAATTTGATCTCACTGAAATTTGCATGGGTAGATAACTCATAATGAAATTTGAAATGATTTTGTACCATTTGAGAAATTTGGGATCTTCGTATCAATTATTTGCTCATTGATACGTTTTTATTTTGAAGGGAATTTTGGACGGACCAATTTCGATTTGAGGAAAAGGTCCATCCAACTTTATTTGATGGTTGTTAACTGGTATTTTCTAGCACTTGAGAATTGTCAATGGTTGGCTCCATTAAACATGTGAGAGTTGTTATACTGTTCGAACACTTGAATTTGGAAGATGACCCACTTGCCCTTCATCCTTTCTTTGACGATTTTTGGATATTTGGCTGGGAACATGCGAGTCTCTGCATGTCCAGCAAAACCAATTAGTTGGGCTTTGGGTTTGCTATTATCACATCTTCACTAAACAACAAACTCTTCACCCCACTTTCTTCCTTTACTTTTTCACTAAACAACGGCAGTCCATTCCTTCTTTGATTTGTAACTGGAGCTTTTGCTGGGGCAAAGTCCCATTTAGCTTGGCCTGCAGGACGCCAGAGAAAGGCTTGTTGCCCACTTGTGCCTTCATTTTCTTCTTTATTTGTTAAAGACTCCAAGGCTCCAGGGAAATTGAGGGGTGCAAATTAATTCTCTTGTGCTTGACTTGGAGAAGTTTTGGTCTGACAAGAAAACAGTTTTCTTTTTGAACATAAACCTCTTGAATATCTTTGTCTATCTGTTTGTTACTCAAAAGCACCTGCATTATTTTCATTGAGTATGTCTAAAGAAAATTAATAGGCATTTTAATGAGCCCATTAATTTACTCACATATGGTTTTGAGGATTTAAAAATTAATCAATTAACCACATAAATTATTTGGACCACCCATTAAATATTTTGGGCTTTTGAGAGTTAATGGGTAATTTGTTTTGTCGACCCATCAATTTGTTTTTCGGGCCTTTTAGTTGGTCCATAAATAGAAGGTCCATGTCAGAAAAAAACTTTGAGAGCTAGTTGCATTTGAAATCGATATCTATTTGGAGTAGTAGAGATCGATCCAAACTGAGCCACTCCCATCCTTATCTGGATCAATTCAAACTGAACCCAATTATATATCTCTTCAGCCACTCATCTGCCACAATCAATACGGAGCCTAGAGTCTTAGACGCCAAAACCAAGGCAAGACCTTTGCTTTGCTCCTATCTGTCAGACTACATAAACCATTAAAATATTAATTTGAGGTCTTGGGAACTTGAAGGCAGACTTGGACTACATAACCCATTGGAAATATGGGAGCTTAAAGGCAACACGTCAGTTTGTCAAAGTACAAAGGTACTTTTCCTTTGCTTTGTCCCTTTTTGGCTTTTTCTTCCTTGTTTTGTTTCTTTTTCCGTTCTTTGCTTCTTTCTTCTTGCGAGCTTTCTCCCTAAGCTCTTGTTGTTTGGCTTTCAATTGCTCTGATGGGAGAGAAGGTTTTGGAGCCTCAACTTTGGTGTTGACTAGTACTGATGGCATTATGTTTGGATGATTTTCATGTTCCACCACCCAACTGGCTGTAGCCTCCAAGCTAGCATAGTGAAGTGTACGAGTTGGATTTCATAGAGAGGAGAATTTTCAAGGACATATGGCCTCAAAGTGGTGCAGTGTATTCAGACGAGCCTTTACATGGCTCCTTTGCTTATTTTTTATTATTCGTCTTGACAGAGCAACAGAGCCTTTCTTGTTGGCTATGACCTCCATCCTTTCCTTTTTGTTTGCTGATGCTTTGGTGCGTTCTTTTCTTCATTTGATTGCAGACTGAGATCTTTTGGGAAGGGCTATCATAGTGCCAGTGACAGAGTGAGAACCCTTTGTGGTTTCTGCAAATTGTTGCAGAGGAATGCTGCTTTGGTGACCTTCGTGGGTGTGAATCATCAGTCTCTGTAAGCTTTCTGGCAATCATTAATTTTTGTCTGTCTTTTAATATCTTCTTTTATATTTTCTTCTGTTTATGCCAAACTATGAGACTAAAACAAGATTGTTGATTTTTTTCTCCATTTGCAGCAAGTTTTGGCCCCTGTTCTTTCTCCAATTTGCAGAATTTTTGCTCTGCTGAAGGTGGGTTGGGCAAGTAACAAAGCATCTGGTCTGTTGATGTTTTCTATTTTTTTGGTACTCAAGAACACTCGCAAGGTCTTCTCTGAGTACCACAATGTGCCTATGGACACTCACAAGGTGTTCACAGCACTTGTACAGTGGGGTTCTTGCAGAAGCCCATCTGTAATTCACAACAGAGAGGTCCTTGTGAGAGCTCTCTTTGTGTGAGTAGCACAGCTATTGCCAATTTGGGAGGATTTGTTTGCATTTTTCCACTGCTGAAGTCTCTGTTGATATGATACATTTCTTGATATCAAACATAGAGGAAGTTCAAACTTCTGTACGGTGGCCTCACATACATGTTTTTTTGCCTGCAAGTCAGTTGTACATAAAAGGATACTCAAATGAATTTGTTTATACCTTCTGAATGGTATTATGACAGAGCTTCGTATCTTTTTTGCTTGCTTCTCTTCTTTGGATTTCTGTAGCAGTTTTTTTCCTTTCTGTGTATTTCTGCAGCAATTTGGTGCTTTTTTTTCTCCTCCGTCTCTTTGCCTCCTTTAGTCCCTTTTTATAGACTTAGAGGAACTGACAGAGTGGAGCCAGTTATGGCCTCACGTATTGTGTGGGTGGGAGTAACTTCCCATTTCCAGTCACTCCTCAACGTACATGTTCTGTTACTGCTTAATATTTTCTTGTAAAAATATTAATATTAATTCATTTGGGCCTAAACCAATTTAGCAACAAGTCCACAACACCATTTTATCTATGGGCTCAACTTCTTTAAACTTGGGCCAAAATTTAATTTGCTGTCAATGAACTTTTTTATTTCAACAGATGCCCCCTCAAGCATCGTTCGTGTAACTTCCTTTATGCGTACGAGGCTTGATAAAAATTTATAACCTTGGACTAACACATATTGCAAAATTTTCAGGTATGGATGCAAATGGTCAATTATACGTCCAACGAGTGCTTGATAAGAAAGGGCTTCCAATTGGTCAAGAATATGATAGGTCTATGCCTTTGAATTCAGTTCAAATTGATGTACCTCCTGAGGATAGAGTCACTTGGTTTACCACTGAGAATGTGAACTCTGGATATTGCGAGTTTATTCCTGATGATGGAATTCTTAAAGTTTGTCGAGTTCACGGTTCAAAGTTTGAAGCCTGCACTTTGATGGAGGTCAACAATAATACCGATGGTGACACTGAAGTTGGCCATAAAAATGATTTTCCTCCTATTTTATGTAAAATGCTCAAGAACAAAACAGATTGGGGGCGTGAGCTAAGTATTCGCGGTTTAGCAGAGTTTCGTCCTGGCATCCTAGAATGGACTGAGGCCATTTTACGAGACTTCAAAGAGGAATTATTACGTGCTGAAATCTATGGTGCTGTAGCTGTTTCCCGCTACCCTTATATGTATTCGCTAAATGTCTGGAAAGCCTTTCTGGAGTTGTGGGGTCCTTTGACCAACACTTTGCACCAAGGAAATGGCGAAATGGGAATATCGTTGTACGACCTAAAGATTATTGGGGGTCTACCCATTTTAGGAGTTCCTTATGAGGAATTTATACCTCCAAATCGGGATTTGCAGCGTGAAGCGATGTATCCGTTGACCATTCGGGAACTTCTTTTAATTTATTCTCAGCTCTGCTCAGTTTATGATCAAAAATGTGTATTCTGGGACCAGTGGGTTGCACATTTTTTCAGAGGGAAAATACTTTATGGAAGTTTTGGTGAAGGAAACATCTTGAAACCAAGAGAAAATCTGATGGCTCGAAAATTAAATCTGGAGATATCAACTGAAGGAAAATTAACTGCCTTCCTAGCATTCTTTCTTAGCAGATTTGCTCTGCCGTCAAGAGGCTCTCGGATAAGGCCGGAAACTTTTTACATGGCCAGTTTGATGGCTCGAGGAATAAAAGTTTCAATTGCACCGACTGTGTTAGGCTATATATATCATGGCCTTGGGGAAACTGTCACTTGTCCGAGAGGTCCTGGTACTTCTTTAGCTTGTTTTCCGGTTCATTACGTCATTGGGTGGATGGGTGAGTATTTCCCCTGTTTGTATAGATGCCATAATGATATTGAATTTCCAGCTAGTTACCCTCATTTAATTAGGTATGCTGGTATTGCTGCTAACGATATGGACATTTCAAAGGCTAGAGTTGTTTTTAGAAGTGACATCTCCATGCGATATCGTCCCAGCGCTTTTGATGAGCAGGATGGCCTTACCTTTATGGATGATGAAAAACTGTCAGATGACCGGTTTGAGATGTTAGTTTGTATGCGTACATCCAAACTTCCTATAAGGGTTGATAACAAACTTTGGCTGGAGCCCTATCACCCAAATAGATTTGCTTGCCAATTTGGCTTTGATCAGGGTGTTCCTTCTGATAAACTTAGCTTTGGTATCTCCAAGAGAAGTCATTGTAATGTTGAGGATTTGTTCAGAGCCCAAACTTCACTTCTAAGAAGAAACACTTCAGCGCTTTTCTTCATTCCGCGTTCTACTCGTATGGGGCAATGTACTTATTGGTACTGCCGGTGGTGGATGGGTTATACCGCGTCATACTTAGGTTTGTCTGTGTCGACTGTTTATGTAAACCTGTCCAAACGTCCTCTCAAGGAAAAACCGATTTATGTAATATCCAATTTGAAAGAAGTTTCCACTGGCTTACAAAAGGAAGTCTTAATTTCCGAGGTGGAAGCAAGAAACTCATCCATCAATGTGAAGCGACAAAAGGAAACTTCCTGTCCTGGGAAGAGGCGGAAGGAAAGGGCAGGTAGAAAAAATGAAGACACTTTCTCTTCATCTGGAAGCAGTCAAGATGTAAACTTTAAGCGGATTCGTTATCCAAAATCCGATGGTTCTTTGGGCACAGGTCCTGAGAGAGCCAAAGTTACAAAGGATGTGGTTCTTGACAACTGCAATTTTGAAGCAAATTCAGGCTTACTGAATCCTCCGGACGACAATTCTATGGCGCAAGAATTGGCTAAGTCTTCACCTTGTGATGTTAACGTCATATCTCTATTAGCTAATGACATGTCATCATTGGAAGGCTGCAAAAAATCAATCTTTGATATTTTTGGCTCAGAGGCGAAAAATTTTAGGCACGTATATATCATTGGTGAAGTGCAAGGTATTTTTGATAAACTTCATTCTTCTAAGTCATCTGCAGAGATACTTGCTCATCATGAAGGAATGAAGTCAGTGTTCAATGTCTTGCGGTCAATGTTGGACATTCTTGATTTTGGCAAAACTGAACTTGAATGGTTTGTTAACACAATTGACCAAATTTTCTGCCGTGCCTTGCAAATTTCTGAGAACGCCAGAATTGTTGAACAAGGTACTCGGGTTCGCGATCTCATTCGTCGTCATGATGATTGTTTAAACTCCAAAAGGGTAGTTGACTCAGACTTATCGAATTTTACTCGAGAGCTCGAAGACTTAGATGCTCAGGAGTTTGTTGTTAAAGAGGCAGAGGAACGAGCTCGTATACTTCGAGAACAACATGATTCACGAAAGCTTTCTCTTAATTGTCAGATCAAAGATGCCAAAACTTCCCTGGAGAAACTAAACAAGTTGGATGAAGAGCTTCGCCAGTCACGTATCGGTGAAAAAGAGCTTCTCGAAATTGAGCATATCGAAGCCTCTTGTAAGTCACAGGAAGTGGAAATCCAAAAAATGATTGCTTCATTGGTTCCTTTTTGTAATAAGTCCTAATAGAGCATCATCTCTTTGTAATTGACATCTTTTGGACTTTGTTATTTTCTCCATCATTTTCTTCATGAATAATAATGCTGACGAATCATTTATTTAATTTTGACAAGCTGCGCATAATATTTTATTTTGGCAACTCAATTTCACCTCATGCCAATACAATTAGAGGAATGTTTTGGTGATTTATGGCTGCATCTAGCTATGAAACTAGATTGCCTACGTACCCCGTGAAGGGATCAAGCCAAACGTAGTTCACTCCCGGATTTTGAGGGAGGAAGTGTGTTTCATGGCTGCATCTAGCTGTGAAACTAGATTGCCTACGTACCCCGTGAAGGGATCAAGCCAAACGTAGTTCACTCCCGGATTTTGAGGGAGGATTTGTGTTTTATGGCTGCATCTAGCTGTGAAACTAGATTGCCTACGTACCCCGTGAAGGGATCAAGCCACACGTAGTTCACTCCCGGATTTTGAGGGAGGATTTTTTGGTTATGTGATCCTTGTGGCTGCATCTAGTGTTAAAACTAGACTGCCTACGTACCCCTTTTGAGGGATCAAGCCGCACGTAGTTCAATCTTTTTTTTTTTTTTTTTTTTGCCCTAATTTCTGCTTGAACTGCCCTTTCGGGTTTTCAGTCCAACGGGCTATTGTTTAAGCATAGAACCTCTTTACAAACTTCCCATTTACACATGGGTAGATGCATGTTCCTTCAGGATTTGACAGTTCATAAGCACCTTTAGCAAAAACCCTAGTGACGACGTAGGGTCCCTCCCATTTTGATGCAAATTTTCCATGCATCTTTCGAGTAATGACAATAGGTCTTCGTATGGTAAGAACTAAATCTCCCACGGAAAATGACCTGAATTTGACCTTTCTATTGAAAGCACCTGCCATTTGAGCTTGGTAAACTTCGAGTTTTTGTTGCACATAGAGGCGGTTTTCATCCAATGCTTCTAGCTCAGCTAGTCTGACCTTCATATTTTCATCGGGGTTGACTAAATGTGTGGCTACCCTCAAAGAAGGTAATTGGATTTCCAATGGTAATATTGCTTCTGACCCATAGACCAAACTATATGGAGTGCATCCAGTTGCTGTGCGGACAGTCGTCCGGTAAGCCCATAACGCCTCCGGGAGACGTTCGTGCCAATCTTTCTTGGTTCCTGAAACCATCTTTTTGAGAATGTTGCAAAGTACCTTGTTAAATGCCTCAGCTTGACCATTGGACTGTGGATTATAACTTGCAGAAAATGAATGTCGGATTTTGTACTTATCACAGAGCTTGACCATAGTCTTGCATTTGAAGTACAAGGCATTATCTGAAATGATTTTGGAAGGTACGCCATAACGATGAATTATGTGTGTCCTTATGAAATTTGCGACATCTTCTGCTTTCACTACTTTTAAAGGCACT
The DNA here is from genome assembly GCF_000346465.2 of Prunus persica. Lineage (NCBI taxonomy): Eukaryota > Viridiplantae > Streptophyta > Magnoliopsida > Rosales > Rosaceae > Prunus > Prunus persica. The sequence continues at coordinate 26,872,497 of NC_034009.1, forward strand.
GCTTCTGCCCATTTTGAAAAGTAGTCTGTTGCAGCTAAGATATACTGGTGTTGGCGAGAAGATTTAGGCTTTATGATGCCTATGACATCTAATCCCCAAGTATCGAATGGCCAAGATAAAATGGTTGGATGAAGAGGCAAAGGTGGTTGGTGTATGAAATCTCCGTGTAGTTGACATGCCTTGCAATTACTTGAAAACTTCATCGCATCTTGAACCATGGTTGGCCAGTAATATCCTAATCTTTTTAGCTGGGCTGCAAGCTTGGGTCCAGATTGATGGGCACCACAGACACCTCCATGAGTTTCCAAAAGGGCAGTAGTTGCTTCTTGTTTTGATAAACACCGAAGGAGTATTCCATCAAAGGATCTCTTGTATAAAGTGTCATTTAGATATATGAAACGGTTGGCTCTACGCCTGACATCAACTCTTTTCCTTGGGTCAGTTGGTAATTTTCCATGTTGAAGAAAATCTATCATGGACTGGCGCCAATCTGGGCCCTCTTCAATTTCGTAAACTGTAACAATATTGACCTCATGCTTTTCCCTCAACCGATCGAAAGCTGAAGGAAGTAGATGACGTTCTCCAATAGTAACTTGTATGTCTCTTTCTTCAGGGAGAGATAAAGATGCTGCTAGATTTGCTAATGCATCAGCTTTGTCATTTTTTGACCTTGGGATGTGGGCAATTTGAACGTCTTGAAATTGGGTCATTAAATATTTAGCTCTGTCATTGTACGGAACCAAGTTTTCATTTTTTACTGCATACTGGCCATTCAATTGTTTGACAATTAGTTGTGAATCTCCAAATGCATGCAGACAGTTGATGTTCATTTCAAGTGCAATTTCGAGGCCAATGATGAGTGCCTCATATTCTGCTATATTATTTGAGCAGAGTGTCATTAGAGAAAAAGAGTAGGGGATCAAGCCCCCTGATGGTGTGATGAACACCACGCCTACCCCCGCTCCCTTCTTTCTAGCTGCTCCATCAAAATAAAGTTGCCATGGTGAGATTTCTATAGAAAATACCTCTTCATCTGGTAAATCATTTGGCAACTCCATATTATCTGGCACGGGGTGTGCAGCCAGGAAATCAGCTAGTGCCTGTCCTTTGATTGCCTTTTGGGATACATATTTAATTTCAAACTCTGATAACAAAAGAGACCATTTTGCTAAACGCCCAGAAGGCACTGGCTTTGCCATGAGATATCTGAGAGGATCTGCTTTGGAGATTAAAGTAATGCCATGTGATAATATATAATGTCGTAATTTCTGCACAGCAAAAATCAAAGCCAAACAAACCTTTTCAATGGGGGTGTAGTTTCGTTCTGCCCCCACTAATGTTCGACTTAAATAGTAAAGTGCATTCTCCTTTCCGTCTTCATTCTCTTGAGCGAGCATTGCCCCCAGTGAGCGTTCAAGTGCGGCGATGTATAATATTAAGGGTTTTCCCTTAATTGGTGCCATTAGCACTGGGGGTTTTAGAAGATATGCTTTGATGCTGTCAAAAGCATTCTGGCATGCTTGATCCCATATGAATGGTGTGTCCTTTTTCATCAACCTTGTGAATGGCTGGCACCTCCCAGACAGATTCGAAATGAACCTCCGTATGTAAGCTAGTCTTCCTTGCAAACCTCTTAACTGTCTCAAGGTTCGAGGAGGAGGCATTTCTAGGATTGCCTTGATTTTGGAAGGGTCAATTTCGATCCCACGGTGTCTCACTACAAAACCCAAGAATTTCCCTGACGTCACCCCAAATGCGCATTTCAAAGGGTTCATTTTTAACTGATGTTTTCGGAGCCTATCAAACACCCGTTTCAGGTCATTTAAATGATGCTCTCTCTTTTTGGTTTTTACAACCAGATCATCCACATAACATTCGATGGTGTTATGTAGCATGTCGCTAAAAATGATTGTCATGGCTCTTTGGTATGTCGCACCAGCATTTTTCAAACCGAACGGCATCACAGTATAACAATAAACCCCTTTTGGGGTTCGAAACGCAGTAACCTCTTCATCTTCAGGTGCCATTTTGATTTGGTTATATCCTGAAAACCCATCCATGAAGGATAAAGCCCCAAATCCAGTCGTTGCATCTACCAATAATTCAGTGATTGGGAGGGGGAATTCATCTTTAGGACAGGCATTATTAAGATCTCTGAAATCTATGCAGATACGTATTTGACCATTCTTCTTTTTTACAGGGACAATGCTTGCGAGCCAAGTAGGATATTGGACTTCTCGAATGAACCCAGCATTTATTAACTTGTCAATTTCAGCATTTATTTGTACCTGTAGCTCTGGTCGAAAACGTCGTGGAGCTTGCTTCACACAACGACATTGACTTGATACTGCTAGTCTATGTACTGCTACATTAGGATCCAGGCCAGGCATGTCTTGATAACCCCATGCAAACACATCTCGGTACTCTTGAAGAAGGCACTTATAATTTTCCAATTCATTTGGAGTTAGTAAGGCACTCACAAAAATGGGTTTAGGCTCTTCATTTGTACCAAGATTAATTTCTTGTAGTTCATCCACAGTAGCTTGACCTCCATCTTCAATTTGGGATGGTGCTAACTGAACATTATCAATAAACTCCACAGGCTCATTATCAGGAGTTTGGATTTCATGCTCTTCATTTTTTGTTGGGTTATCATCTGCAATTGAGACACAGTTAACTTGAGCAGCCTCAAAATCTCTGGATTGCTCTGAACTTGTCATCACGCTGTTCTTGACTCTCCATTTCTTACTCTTTTGAAGTTTTTGTGAGGTATCAATGCCTCCAAGTCTTTCAAAAACTGAGATGCGAGTGGGATAATTATTTGCTTTGTTCCCAAGCCGTTCAAAAACTGAAATACGGGGTGGTTTATTGCTTGGCTCAGTTTCAGCAAACAAAGATTTTTCAAAGTCAGTCAAAACTACTAACTCGTCTCTTCCTGTTTCTGGACCTTTTACCTTGAGCATGCCATTTTCTTGTTTTACTGAGACGTCAATGCAGTTTTTTTTGACTTTGCCCTTTTTGGATTTTATCTTCAATGGAGTTGAAGATGATGTCCTCATAGACTTATTTCCTTCAAAGAAAACAACACGGTTACGTCGGCTATTGTTCTTCTTCGAAACAGTCGGATTTCCATTAAAGACAATGTGGTTATGCCGACTGTTGTTCTTCTTTAAAACAGTTGAGACTATCATACTGCCCCCTGGGATTGAACAGTTAATCCTGCGTAGTGGCTGAGTGTATGTCGTCATAAGCGTCTCAATTGTATTTTGGACTGACATCAGTGCTTTTTGACTTGTCCTTTTTTGGTCATTTGGTGAATATTTGAAAGCCATCCTTGAAGTCTTTTCTTTATTTGGGAAAACACCAGAAGGCATTGTGATCTTTATTTTGATCGGTTTTGTTGACCCTGATACTCCTCCCGTTTTTATGTTCAGCTCTTGCCTGGCTTTTTCTGTATTTTGCGGCTGTAGAAAGGTAAGGCTTGGTGATTTATAGAACTTTGCATCTGAATAATTAACTTCTTCACCACCAAACGGATCAGCATCTGCAGAGACCCTTTTGACTTCCCCATTTGATAAGAACTTAAAACACTGATGTAATGTAGAAGGAACAATGCCATATGTGTGGAGCCATGGGCGCCCCAATAGGACATTGTAAGATGTGTCAGCGTCAATGACATGAAAAAGGGCATCGGAATAGAGTTCCCCTATTTCCATTTGCAATGCTATAGTACCCATGGCTCTTTGTCCGACTTGATTGAAACCCTGAATCGTCAGCATGGATGGAGACAACTGTCGTGCACTCATTCCAATCATATGAAGTGTCTTTAAAGGAAGAAGATTTACTGCTGAGCCACAATCAAGCAAAATTCGGTTGATCAATGTATTTCCAACCTCTCCGCTAACATAAAGTGGTCGGTTGTGGAACTCAGATCCAAGCATCATATCATTTTCATCAAATGTGATGCTTGCTAAACAACAAGCACAATATTTTGGTGATGTAATAGCCGCGTTTGCTGGTTCGAAATTGGTTCTGAACATCTCGGGGCTCATTAAAGCCACAGTGAGTGCTTCTCTAATTTCCTTTGACATTTGCATAGCATCATAAATATTAAGAAAAGCTGGGATACTTTTCAAATGAGCCAACATATCAAGCTGTGATTGGTCCCCGGCACAAGTTTGTCTTTCCTGAGATCTAGAGCTACTTGCTTTAACTGGTATTTCTACTGCAAAACTTTTTGAAGAAATTGGACTTTCTGTCATTTTTAACTTATCAGGAATGACTGGTGCTGTATGCAGCGTGGTTTGATCTGCTTCTTCAGAGGTTTTATACGAAGTCATGAAACAAGTAAGGCATTCTTCCTTTCCTTCGTAATTTTTCTTGAGGAGACTAGCAAGTAAAAATTCAGCGAGGGTAACTGATGCCCTTGGTTGTTGTTCATACTCTTTCTCTTGTATGGTCTTCGGTTTCTCTGAAATCTTCTTTTTCAATTTCTTGTTTTTCGAAGATGACCTACTCGTAATTTTTACACAATGGCGAGTGGATGAATTTAGCACCGAGGAATGTTTGACAATTTTTTTAGCCCTTCTTTTGACAACTGTTTGCCATTCACTTTGGGACTCATCGGAAAAGTCTGACGAATCTTCCCAAACATCTAGGCTAGGTGCGGTCATAAGATCATACAAGGTAGGAACATTAGGATTTCTAGAACGAGGCATATCAGGGTATGCATGAACGACTGTAACCTCATTGTCGACATGGAATCCTACAGGTATAGCTCCTTCTGGCAAGGAAACATGAGGAATAAGTTCACCCTCAATCATGTTAGATGTTGCGGTTTGCTGCTTTGAAGATGAATCCACCTCTATCTCATGATTGTTGATTTTTTCTTGAATTATGTTTTTAAGTACGTAGCAATCTCTTAATGGATGACTCACGATCCGGTGGTACCTGCAATATTTAGAATCATTAGTCTTATCAACTTCTGCAGGGCGCTTTGGTTCTGGAAGTTTGATTGCTTTTGCTGCGAGGAGCTCATCCAAGATAGTTTCAACATCCTCATCATCAAATGTATACTTGACTTCCTTCCTTTCTTTAAGAGTGAGTCTCCTCGTTTCTTCTTTCCCTTTTCCTCTGTCATTTTTCTTGTCCATTTTGACGAAAGTAGCCATTGACTCCCCTTTCTTGAATGTTTTCTTGCCTTCATTCTTCTTTTCCCCAATTTGGACTTTTGTTATTGTCTTCTGACGAGCAATTTGTATTTCAACGTTACTCGCCTTTGATACCAATGCGTCGAACGATTGAGGCTCTGCTGTTGCAACAAAGGTTGCAATTTCTGGCAGGAGATTGTTATAACACATCTGCACTGCAGATTGCTCGGTGATCTTTTCAGTACATTGGAGATTAAGACTCCTCCATCTCATAATAAAATCATTTGCACTCTCCCCAGGTTTTTGTGTGGTTTTGGCCAGATCTATGAGTGAGACTTTTTTCTTTGAGCTGACAAATTGTGAAAGAAAAACCTTCTGCATGTCGTCCCACGTTACAATGGAACCCGGAGGTAATTGAGTATACCATGTGAAAGCAGACCCTTTAAGGGATTGAACAAACTGCCTTATTAACAAAGCATCTGATTGTGAAGTTTCTCCACATGCAGAGGAAAAGTGAGCTAAATGTTCATGTGGAGAGCCGCTCATCCCATCAAACTTATCGAAAGTCGGCTTCTGATAACCCTTGGGGAAAGGCAACGCGTCATAATGAGCTGGATAAGGCTTCCGGTATCCGAGGATAGGTGGTGATATAGACATTTGGAATTCGCGGATTCCTTCTGCAATCAAAGTCTTTATATCTTGATGAGTTATTTGGCTATTAGAACTCTCTCCTACCTCTTCCTCCTTTCTTTCTTCATCTTTCTTTCCGCTATCTACGATAAGTTTGGCGGCTAATTGAGCTGTTAGCGCTGCCACTTCTGCTTCCCTTTCAGCAAGCTTTCTTTGAATATCAAGAAGTTGTTCATCTACACTTGTTGTACCGGTCACCATGACAGGCATATTTTCGAAACTTTCACTTTCTTCATTTATATATAACCCTTGGAATTTGGTTATTAATTGCTCTTGACAATCCGACTTGTTCCTTTGGAGAGGTATCGCCTCAGGAGACTGAAGTGATAAAGCCCGAGCCCTTGCGCGAGTGACTGGCCCTGTGTATGATCTTGAAATAATTAAAGACTTGGGACTTGCCCCCTGTATCAAGTGATCTTGGGCCTCCAAAGTTTGCTTCTTGGAGTCTTCTTTAAACTTGCTTGGGTCGGACAATTCTGACTGTTTATGATCAGAGTGTGGAAGCCTTATTGATTCCTCTGCAACCTTCAAATGAGACTCAGAATCTTGGTCCTTTGGGGTTTTGGGTGAAACTTCCTCATCTTCCTAGGTAGTGATTACCATTACGGACTCGATGGTAGTTAAGGTGATTGGAATTGAACCAATCATAATTTGAGTAATAATCGGAGTTGCGATTGAACCATTGACTTTGCATCGAATGCTTTTGGCGGTCTTGGATACATGTGTCTCAACAGCTACAACCGGGATAGTTTCAATGAGCTCAAATGCGTTGGCTTGTGCAGTTTTCTTCTTGAAAGCTCGTGCAACCCTTTTCCTTGCATTCCTTATGGAATTTTTGGATGGGGATTTCGTCAGTTGAGTCTTAGTGACTTTCACGAAAGCCTTGCTGGTCCAGATCTTTGGGCTAGCCTTTGGAACATCGTTGACAACCGGTGCATGATCCACAGTGAAGGTGACTCGATGACCGACACGTTTTGGTGATCCAGCAGGAAGCTTATGAAAGTATACAGTTACTTGTGGTGCCATGTCGTTTTCCTGTTACATAAAGAAAAGACATAACAAAAACATTATCAGTTCATTTCATCAATAATTGGAGATGAAAGGGAGAATGGGTCCCACCGGGCGTGCCAAAAATTATGTTAGATAAAAAGTGTAATAAAGAAATTAAAAATTCACCCAACATAATCTCACTCTTATTTACAAATAGGAGTTTTTATTTTTAATTGAATATGACCCACTCAAGATAAAAAATATCTCTTAATTATAATCTCTTTATAAAGAGAAAACCCTTTGATTCCAATATGAAAAATGAAATAAATAATGGAATTTGATTTGATGTTACAGCTGCATCCAGGGAATCCTAGACTGCCTACATACCCCATTTTGGGGATCAAGCCTTTTGTAGTTCTCACATAATTTGATTGGACTTTCAAGGAATGAATGACCCCTTGAAAGAATTTGTGGTATGAGAAATATTTTATGGAATTTGGATGAATGTGGTTGGACCAGGGATTCAATTTGATTTTGTGGTTGGAAAAGTGTTTGGGGCGAATTTGGTTAAGGACACCAGGGATTCTGTTTGGACTTGCGGTCGTATCTGGATTGAATTTCCAAATTGCCTACGTATCCTTGGCGGAATCAAACCAGACGTAGTTCAGAAATTTTGATTGGATTTTCAAAGAATGAATGACCCCTTGAAAGAATTTGTTGTTTCAGAGATTTGAATTTGATCTCACTGAAATTTGCATGGGTAGATAACTCATAATGAAATTTGAAATGATTTTGTACCATTTGAGAAATTTGGGATCTTCGTATCAATTATTTGCTCATTGATACGTTTTTATTTTGAAGGGAATTTTGGACGGACCAATTTCGATTTGAGGAAAAGGTCCATCCAACTTTATTTGATGGTTGTTAACTGGTATTTTCTAGCACTTGAGAATTGTCAATGGTTGGCTCCATTAAACATGTGAGAGTTGTTATACTGTTCGAACACTTGAATTTGGAAGATGACCCACTTGCCCTTCATCCTTTCTTTGACGATTTTTGGATATTTGGCTGGGAACATGCGAGTCTCTGCATGTCCAGCAAAACCAATTAGTTGGGCTTTGGGTTTGCTATTATCACATCTTCACTAAACAACAAACTTTTCACCCCACTTTCTTCCTTTACTTTTTCACTAAACAACGGCAGTCCATTCCTTCTTTGATTTGTAACTGGAGCTTTTGCTGGGGCAAAGTCCCATTTAGCTTGGCCTGCAGGACGCCAGAGAAAGGCTTGTTGCCCACTTGTGCCTTCATTTTCTTCTTTATTTGTTAAAGACTCCAAGGCTCCAGGGAAATTGAGGGGTGCAAATTAATTCTCTTGTGCTTGACTTGGAGAAGTTTTGGTCTGACAAGAAAACAGTTTTCTTTTTGAACATAAACCTCTTGAATATCTTTGTCTATCTGTTTGTTACTCAAAAGCACCTGCATTATTTTCATTGAGTATGTCTAAAGAAAATTAATAGGCATTTTAATGAGCCCATTAATTTACTCACATATGGTTTTGAGGATTTAAAAATTAATCAATTAACCACATAAATTATTTGGACCACCCATTAAATATTTTGGGCTTTTGAGAGTTAATGGGTAATTTGTTTTGTCGACCCATCAATTTGTTTTTCGGGCCTTTTAGTTGGTCCATAAATAGAAGGTCCATGTCAGAAAAAAACTTTGAGAGCTAGTTGCATTTGAAATCGATATCTATTTGGAGTAGTAGAGATCGATCCAAACTGAGCCACTCCCATCCTTATCTGGATCAATTCAAACTGAACCCAATTATATATCTCTTCAGCCACTCATCTGCCACAATCAATACGGAGCCTAGAGTCTTAGACGCCAAAACCAAGGCAAGACCTTTGCTTTGCTCCTATCTGTCAGACTACATAAACCATTAAAATATTAATTTGAGGTCTTGGGAACTTGAAGGCAGACTTGGACTACATAACCCATTGGAAATATGGGAGCTTAAAGGCAACACGTCAGTTTGTCAAAGTACAAAGGTACTTTTCCTTTGCTTTGTCCCTTTTTGGCTTTTTCTTCCTTGTTTTGTTTCTTTTTCCGTTCTTTGCTTCTTTCTTCTTGCGAGCTTTCTCCCTAAGCTCTTGTTGTTTGGCTTTCAATTGCTCTGATGGGAGAGAAGGTTTTGGAGCCTCAACTTTGGTGTTGACTAGTACTGATGGCATTATGTTTGGATGATTTTCATGTTCCACCACCCAACTGGCTGTAGCCTCCAAGCTAGCATAGTGAAGTGTACGAGTTGGATTTCATAGAGAGGAGAATTTTCAAGGACATATGGCCTCAAAGTGGTGCAGTGTATTCAGACGAGCCTTTACATGGCTCCTTTGCTTATTTTTTATTATTCGTCTTGACAGAGCAACAGAGCCTTTCTTGTTGGCTATGACCTCCATCCTTTCCTTTTTGTTTGCTGATGCTTTGGTGCGTTCTTTTCTTCATTTGATTGCAGACTGAGATCTTTTGGGAAGGGCTATCATAGTGCCAGTGACAGAGTGAGAACCCTTTGTGGTTTCTGCAAATTGTTGCAGAGGAATGCTGCTTTGGTGACCTTCGTGGGTGTGAATCATCAGTCTCTGTAAGCTTTCTGGCAATCATTAATTTTTGTCTGTCTTTTAATATCTTCTTTTATATTTTCTTCTGTTTATGCCAAACTATGAGACTAAAACAAGATTGTTGATTTTTTTCTCCATTTGCAGCAAGTTTTGGCCCCTGTTCTTTCTCCAATTTGCAGAATTTTTGCTCTGCTGAAGGTGGGTTGGGCAAGTAACAAAGCGTCTGGTCTGTTGATGTTTTCTATTTTTTTGGTACTCAAGAACACTCGCAAGGTCTTCTCTGAGTACCACAATGTGCCTATGGACACTCACAAGGTGTTCACAGCACTTGTACAGTGGGGTTCTTGCAGAAGCCCATCTGTAATTCACAACAGAGAGGTCCTTGTGAGAGCTCTCTTTGTGTGAGTAGCACAGCTATTGCCAATTTGGGAGGATTTGTTTGCATTTTTCCACTGCTGAAGTCTCTGTTGATATGATACATTTCTTGATATCAAACATGGAGGAAGTTCAAACTTCTGTACGGTGGCCTCACATACATGTTTTTTTGCCTGCAAGTCAGTTGTACATAAAAGGATACTCAAATGAATTTGTTTATACCTTCTGAATGGTATTATGACAGAGCTTCGTATCTCTTTTGCTTGCTTCTCTTCTTTGGATTTCTGTAGCAGTTTTTTTCCTTTCTGTGTATTTCTGCAGCAATTTGGTGCTTTTTTTTCTCCTCCGTCTCTTTGCCTCCTTTAGTCCCTTTTTATAGACTTAGAGGAACTGACAGAGTGGAGCCAGTTATGGCCTCACGTATTGTGTGGGTGGGAGTAACTTCCCATTTCCAGTCACTCCTCAACGTACATGTTCTGTTACTGCTTAATATTTTCTTGTAAAAATATTAATATTAATTCATTTGGGCCTAAACCAATTTAGCAACAAGTCCACAACACCATTTTATCTATGGGCTCAACTTCTTTAAACTTGGGCCAAAATTTAATTTGCTGTCAATGAACTTTTTTATTTCAACAGTAGTACGCACCAGAGTATACGGTATTGTTGATTTGGTATATGACCTGGGGGGAATGACCTCACAATACCTCGTCGAACACCGGAGATTGACCAAGGACATTGAGGTCATTCTGAGATTCGGCAACCCCGAAGAAGGCATGCCAATCCCAACAGTCGAATGAAGCTACGGTCTCCAAAATTATACTTTTTTTGCCCTTTCGATTCCCGTACTCTCCTTGCCATGTAGTAGGACAATTCTTCCACTGCCAGTGCATGCAATCGATGCTTCCAATCATTCCTGGGAAACCTCGAGCCTCTCCTTTTTTGTAGAAGCCTTTGCAGGTCCCTCGGCGTGGGTTTGCGAAGGTACTCCCTCGTGTACAAATTTTCCACTGCATCACAGAATCTCACCAAGCACTCTAGGATAGTAGACTTTCCCATCCTTGCAATCTCATCCACCTACTCTACATATGCCCCATAAGCAAGCATCCGCAAAGCAGCTGTAAGTTTTTGCTCCAGGATAAGACCCAAAACTCCAACAACATCATGCTTTTGAATGAAGTATGTGTCGTAATTACAAATATCATGCATGATTTTTTGAAACAAATGTGGCTGCATTCTATATCTCTCTCGAAACTTAGAAACAGGATATAACGAATTTGAGATAAAGTAATCCTCCAAGATATTCTTACCCTGAGACTCCCTATGTCTGTTTACATTCGGGGTATGACGACGACGGTGTTGCCTTGATTGATTAAGCATACACACCGCTGCTACAAGCATTTGTTCCTCTTCTTTATCGCCGTCCCGATCTTCTTCAGCACGTTTACGCCTGATTTCTTCCATTTCTTTCTGTTGCCTCTCCAACACCCTCCTCAAGTTTGACATTGAGAGTAAAATATGTTTTGTAAAATCTGAGAAATGAAGGAATAGATAAGAGATAGTGTGAGAGGTATGAGTTGATGGTGTAGTTTTATAGAGGGATTCAGATGATAGAGATGACACGTGACACAATTTTAGAGGGTGAAAATCTTATATGAAATCTGAGAATATAATTTTTTAAAAATATCTGAAAATCTTATCTAACATGGGACACGTGACACAATTTTAGAGGGTGAAAATTTTATCTGAAATCTGAAATTATAATTTTTTTTAAAAATATCTGAAAATCTTTTCTGACATGGGAATTTTAAAGGGTGAAAATCTTATCTGAAATATGAGATTATAATTTTTTTTTAATGAATATCTGAAAATTTTATCTGGAATAAGACATGTGGCAATCGAGATTCTCATTCGAAAATTTTTTCTGAAAAATAACGGACACGTGACAACCAAAAATCTAATCCGAAAATTTAATTACAAAAGATTATCAAAATTAATAGTTTAAAGTATAAAAAAGAAAAGAAAATAAAGTACAATGAATAGTATTTGCCTTAGACTTGCCCTAGACTTAGCCCTCATAGGTGGAACCACAAATGGCAAGGCTGACACTATTCACGTGAATAGTGGCAGCCCTTGCTTGCCCTTACCCTAGACTTAGCCCTTATGGGTGGAGATGCTCTGAGGGAATGATGCAAGTATGTTCCTAAAAGCATCTCCAGCAGACTCTCTATCCTCTCATCTCTAGCTATTTTGATTAAAAAGAAGGAAAATTCTCATTCTAGCAGACTCTTTACTTGGCTCTCTATTTTGGAGAACCAACTTTTGGCTCTCTACATCTAGCAAAGAGGAGAGAGAAAGGGAGGCTCGCGAAATTGAAGAGAAAGATAAAAAGAGAAAATAATAATAAAATATTACAGATTAGCCAAAACAGAGAACATTGCCGAAGGAAACACCTTTTAAGAGCATTTCCAACGGACTCTCTATCCTCTCATCCCTAGCTACTTTGGCTAAAAAGAAGGAAAATCCTCCTCCAGCAGATTCCCTACTTGGCTCTCTATTAGGGACATTTGGGAGGTTTGTGGGGTTGGGTTTCTACTTTTTTTTGTTTAATATATTGAATTTACAAGAGAAAGAGGGAGAAAGAGAAAGAGAAAATAAAAGTAGTTTCAAAGTTACCAACACATCATTTCATCAAAAGAAAAAGCGATATGAGAGAGACTCTCTGGAGGGGAAAAGAGGACAAAGGAACTAGGGCACGATTAGGACTCAAAAATTTGGGGACTAGAAAACAAGAAAGAGAAAAAGGCTTAGAAAGGAGAAGAGGAAGAGTCGAAAGATTTGATTGGAGGACCATCTCAAAAGGTGCTAAATATCTCAAGTAGGTTTCGACTTGCTCAATGTTCTTCTTTCATAAAGGATACAATCATGGAAACGTGTATGGAAATGCAAAATTCTTGGATGGAAAAGGAAAGCAGGGCACATAATTGTGACGGTGAAGAACTCGATGGCGTCGGTTGCTCCCCTCGAGAATGTTTCTGATGGGTTCTATTGGGGAAGGATCCTAATCTCCTATTTTTATTATTGTGTAAAAGTGGTTAATTATTACTCTTGCATAATTAAGCTAATGGAAACTCAATCTAATGGCCAGGATTACACGGAGAACACCAATAGCCAGTTTTACATGATAAACCAGTTGAGTTATGATGCGTGCTCTGCTACAATGTGGAGATTTCAAGATTTGGGGGAAGTTCCTTCTTTCTCACTTGCAAGCATTTGCATGCATTGGTGGTTGATTGTTTGGGTTAATCATTACTTCATGCATTCGTTCCTTATTTATACTGTTATGTGGAGATGTTTTGTTATATGCTTCAAACACTTCCTTTGTTCCTACGACCTCTGCTTTAAGCTGTGTTTCTGTGTCAATATGAATCCCCAACTTGCTGTTAGCTCTTCTCGAACTAGGTCTCGTAGTACCAGTCCTAGATCCCCCCTTGATACTAGGATGACCCCTCCTCGTGAACCTTCCAGAATTCACAAGGGCCGTTTTACCTTCACCATGGAAAACAATGAAACTAGGGTATCTACTATTGCGCTGGCTTCTAAAGTGCAGAGTCATTACGAAGCTTTCTGTCTTGTTAGGAAAGTTTTTGGCGTTCCTATTCCTGGGAGGGCTATTAGGAATGGACTGAAAAATGACTAGAAAGACCAGCAAGAAGAAGTCTCTGTCAATCACATTGGTAGAGATTGGTATAAGATTGAATTTGGAGCTGTGGAGGATGTAGAGTTTGTTCTTAAACACAGACCTTGGTTTGTCCAAGGTCAATTTTTGCGTTGCAAAGGTGGAGACTTGACTTCACTCCTTTCCATGCAGCTGTTGAGTCCATTGTCTGTTGGGCGAGAATTCCTTTCTTGCCGTTACACTATAAGGACCCTGAAGTTTTAAGTGATTTGGTCTCCATCCTTGGGACCCCGATTTGCATTGACCACGCTTCCATGGTGGGAAAATAGAGTATGTTTGTTTGGGTTTGCTTGGAAGTGGATTTAACCAAGCCCTTGAAAAGGTGTCTCATTCTTGGAGATGAACCAAAAGAAACTTGTATTTATATCAGTTATGAAGTTCTGTTTACGATATGTTTTTATTGCAGCCAGAAAAAAGAGTCGGATCATGATTGCCCTGCCAAAATCTCTAACAAAAATTATCTCCAAGTGGAGAAACTAAACAATGAACCTAGTTTCTTCCCTAAGGATTTGGTGCTAGATGAGGATGTTTGTAGGAATCTGCAAGATGATGTAATCCTTGTGTTTCCTCAACCGATTACGGTTGACGATATCCATAAGAATGAGAATGGTGAAGAGGTTGAGGAAGACAATCTGCAGAATACTGAGGAAAAAGAGGTGGGCTGGACAGTGGTGTCGGGTCGCAAAGGGAAAGGTAAAGGAGCTATGAGGGATGGTAGAACCTTCAAGGAAGTGGCGAGAGGGATTAGAATTACTGATGATAGCTCTGCTCCGATTCCTAAAGTCTTTTTTAAGGATGACGGGCCTAGTAGGATGGATAAGGGTAAGATGGTGGTGTCGGATCCGAGCCTTTCTCTGGAGGAGCATAGCTCTTCTAATGCTAAGGTTTTTAAGAGCCCTAAGAAGAGAGCTAGAGAGATCTTTGAAGAAGCACCGGAGGATTCATAACCTAGTGTTGAAATTCTGGAGGTTTTTCACCCTTCTGACCACGAAGACTTCAACCCCAATCCATGAAGATTTTAGTCTGGAATAGCCGAGGCAGTGCCTGGCGTGGCTTTATTCTCCAAACTCTGTTTTATATCAATACTCTTTGCTTAGATGTTTTGTGCATTTTAGATTCCAGAGCCTCTCGTGATCAGGCTGATCACTTGGTCCAGAGGCTGGGTTTTAATTGTAGTTTTTGTATCCCCTCTGTTGGGCAATGTGGGGGGATTATTTTGATGTGGAATCCTGCTATCTTTAATATAAGTATTTTGAATTATCATGAGCGTTATATTAATTGTGTGTTACAAGATATAACTACTAATAAGAGTTGGACTACAACTTTCATCTATGTTTACCCTCAAAAAGCCAAACAGAGCAATCTTTGGAGAAAAATTGTGTCTTTAAAACCAACAAATAATCACCCTTGGCTCATGCTAGGTGATTTTAATAGTATTTGTTCTATGAATGAAAAGGTGGGTGGTTCTCTTGGAACCTCTCAGGCCATGAGAAATTTCAATAAGTTTATAGATGACTGTGAAGTTGTTTCATTGGCTGCTACTGGTGTCTCTTTTACTTGGTGTAATGGGCATCATGACAACACCATTATTTACGAAAGACTAGACCGTGCTCTTGCCAACCCGAATTGGATGAGACTTCTCCCTCATTATGAGCTCCAAAACTTGCCTATTGTGAGGTCGGACCATGGTCCAATTTTCCTTAAGTGTAATCAAATCTCTAGGAGAATCCCTAAAGCTTTTAAGTTTGAAGCCATGTGGCTTGCCCATAAGGATTTTCACCAAGTTGTTTCACAGGTTTGGAATTGCTCTTATGTTGGAAATGCTGCCCAATAGATCCAAACTTGCTGTAATACTTTCAAACACCAACTTAAAAATTGGAATAGAAGTGTGTTTGGAGACCTTTTTCATAAGCTCAGGATCACCCAAGAAAACTCAGTCTTAATTCAAGAGCAATTGGCTCAAAATCCCTATGATCCTTTTTTGTTAGACCAAGACTTCAAATTGAACATTGAGTTAAAAATTTTGCTTGAACATGAAGAGGTTTTCTATGCCCAAAAAGCTAGAGCCAACTGGCTCCAGTTGGGTGATAAAAATACTAAATACTTCCACACTCAAGCTCTTATTAGAAGAAAAAGAAATCAAATTCTTAGAGTAAGGGATCTTAATTGTCTGTGGGTTGAAGGTGATATCCTTCCGGAAGCTTTCGTTCAAGCTTTTAAGCTTAGATTTACGGCTGAGCAGCCCCCCCTAATCATCACTTGATGATGGACTTTCTCCGAGTAATTGAGCCTTGTGTCACTAGTTTAGATAATGAGAATATCTTGGCTCCTATCTCAGATTTAGCATTGGAGTGTGCTTTAAAGAGTATTGACCCGCTTAAGGTGCCTGGGCCGGATGGTTTACAAGCTATCTTCTACCAGAAGTTTTGGGACAAGACTAAACATTGAATTAAATGTTTAGTCAATGATTTTCTTTCCGACAATATTTCCCTCCCAAAGTGGCCTCTCCAGAGTCTGTTAACCACTTTAGACCGATAAGTCTTTGCAATGTTTCGTATAAGATTATCACTAAAATAATTGTTAGTCGGCTTAGGCCTATCCTTGCAAAGTGCATTTCCAAAAACCTGGGAGCCTTTGCCCCTGGTAGATCCATATTTGACAATATTTTTATTGCGCATGAACTATTCCATGACTTTAAACGTAAGAAAGGTTCTAGGGGTGCTATGGCTATTAAAATTAACCTTGAAAAAGCTTATGATTTACTTGATTAGAAGTACATTAGAGGTTGCTTGAATCAGTTTGGTTTTAGCAATGATTGGTGTGCTCGCATTATGAATTGTGTTTCAAGCACTTCTTTTTCCATGCTAATTAATGGTTCTCCTTATGGCCATTTTAAGGCTTCTAGAGGAATTCGTCAAGGAGATCCCCTATCCCCTTACATTTTTATTCTTTGCATGGAACTTTTTATAAGACATTTTAATTCACTTGCTCAGAATCCTAAAACTCATGTGGGTTTTCTCTCTTCCCAGGGAGGTGATCGGATCTCTAACCTGGTTTTTGCTGACGATTGTCTTATTTTTGCCAGGTCAACTGCTATGGCTGCCAGAAATATCAACTGCTTATTGGATAATTTTGCCAAAGTGTCAGGGCAGAGAATTAATCTTCATAAGTCCACTGTTTATTTTTCTGGTAATGTCCATTCTCAAGCTCGAAATGCTCTAAGCAACCTCTTGCAGATTCAGCATAAAACCACTCTTGGTCGCTACCTTGGCATACACAATATCAGTTTTTGGAAAGATCCTGCTAATGCCAAGATGATGATAGATAGAATTCGATCCAAATTTGCCGGCTGGAAGGCCCAAACTTTATCTAGGGTGGGGCGGCTCACTTTAATCAAGGCTAGTGTTACGGGTGTCCCCAACCACACTCTTTCGTGTTTCAAGTGCCCTAAAGAAGTCTGTAGGGAAATGAATTCCTGTTGTAGACGTTTCTTCTGGGGCAATAGCATTAAAGTTCCCCATGTGGCCTGGAAAGACATTTGCTTGCCTCAAAGTCTGGGAGGCCTTGGGGTCAGATCTGCGGCTCTTTTCAACAAAGTGGCTTTAGCAAAATTAGGTTGGATCTGTTTAACTGATTCTTCCAATTGGTGGGCTCAAATTATGTTGAAGAAGTACTTGAAGAATGCGGGTTTTCTTGTGACTGCTAAAAAGACTTCACATTCTTCGACTTGGAAAGCCATCCTTGAGGCGCGCTCTGTGCTTCACAAAGGTATAAGGTGGATTGTTGGTAATGGGCAATCCATTCCTTTCTGGACTGCTAATTGGGTCTTTCCTTTTCCTTTGTTAGATCTAATTCCTGTCTTCCTTAGAAATAATCTTAATTTAAATGCTAAAGTGTCTGACTTTATTCAAAATCAAGCTTGGAATTATGACAAGCTCTCTCAAGTGATTGATGATGATGTGATAGAAAAAATTCTGACCATTCCTTTGCCCTTTTATCCTCTTCAAGATAAGCTTATCTGGGGGCCTGCCCCTAATGGAAATTTTTCTATAAAGTCTGCTTACAATTTACAACTGCAGGATGAACAGAGTCACCCAAAAGCCCTCCTTTTGAAGAAAATGTGGAGTTTAATCCTCCCCCTAAAGTCAAACTTTTTTCGTGGCTTCTCATTTGGAAAAGACTGCAAGTTAGAAGCCATCTCTACAAATTTTTTACCTAATATCAATCCAGAATGCCCTCTGTGTAAGAATCATATGGAGACTATTAACCACTTATTCTTTGAGTGTCAGTTTGCAGTGAATATCTGGAGATGCACGTATTTTTTCCCTAACTATGCTCATCAGAATTTTGATGGCATTGAGTGGTTGGCTTCGCTACCTCATACCAAGGCTGTTGATGGCCCAAACGTTCTTTCCAAAGCTCTTCTTTTATGCTGGCAGATCTGGGAAGCCAAGAACAACTGCATTTTTAAAGACATCGATCTCCATCCAGTTAGAGTACTAAATGTGGCTGGTCGCATTGGGCTAGATTACTGGAAAATTAACTCTTGCCCGCCCCAGAAATCTACTGGAAAGGTTAACATCAAGTGAGAACCACCGCCGCTAGACTGGGTTAAAGTGAATTTTGATGGTTTGGTGCGTGGTAATCTGGCTGCAACTGGTTTTGTAATTCGTGATTGGAATGGTAATGTTCGTTTAGCTGGCACTAAAAACTCTGGTCAAGTTTCTATTACAGTCGCAAAGTGTTTGGCTCTTCAGGATGGCCTGGCTCATGCTATTCGTAAGGGTTGGCGAAAGATCCTGGTGGAAGGTGACTCAAA
The DNA here is from genome assembly GCF_000346465.2 of Prunus persica. Lineage (NCBI taxonomy): Eukaryota > Viridiplantae > Streptophyta > Magnoliopsida > Rosales > Rosaceae > Prunus > Prunus persica. The sequence continues at coordinate 26,890,880 of NC_034009.1, forward strand.
GCTTATCATTGATTGTGTTAATAATCTGGTTTCGGTTCCCTAGAGCATAAGTCTCTTTGTGCAAGACATTCGGTTGCTCAGTTCTTATTGCGAAGAGATTTCTTTTAAGCACATTTTTCGGGAGGCCAACTTTACTGCAGATGCTGTTGCTAGCTTAGGCCATAGTCTTACTCCGTCCCGGTTGTGGGATAGGGGTCTTCCGTTAAGCTGTTCTGTTCCTTTCTATTTTGACTTGGTTGGGCCTGCGTGCCCCCGTAGTTTCCGGTTGTAATTCTTTTTTTCCTATAAAAAAAAAAAAGAAAGAGAAAATAATAAAAAAAATATTTTAGATTAACTAAAATAGAGAGCATTGCTGGAGAAAACACCCTTAAGTGGTTTGTTATAATAGCTTTCTAACTATTTAAGCTAGAATTTGGAGACTCTTCTAAGATGTTCTAACACCAAAGTGAAAGTCTCAAAAAATAAAAAACAAAGGTATGGCTTCGCCCAGGCTCGAACTGGGGACCTTCAGTGTGTTAGACTGACGTGATAACCAACTACACCACGAAACCTTGTTGTTATGTCCTCAATGTTTGGGGTTTAATACTAAACATACAGCTGACTAATATCAAGGGGTAGGAACTGACTCATTTTGCTCAGTAGCACAGAAAGCACGGGGGAACAGGAAGAGCCTGGGCGACAAAGATGATAAGCACCGGTAGGTTTTCACCTTCCTGCAATTACAAGTCTCTTTCCACCACCGGCCTCTCATTCTCACCATACAAAACCCACTTGGGCTTGGCCTTCTTCCCACACGCATCTTCAACCTCTTCGCTCCTCACCACTATTTTCAAAACCAGCTTGTTCCTCTCTCCCATTCAACAAACCCAACGCACAATTCTCGGCTTTCGCGGCGTCCATGGCCAGAGAATTAGTGGTTCCGGAGTCTCTGCCCGAAAAAAGCAGCGAAAAGGCGGCGTTGAGATCTTAGAAATGGACGACTCTGATGATGAGGAGTTGGACTTGGACTTGGACGGCTCGGATGATGAGTTGGGTGGCGACGGTGACGACGAAGAAGATACGTTTGTGCCGTTTGGGAAGATGAAGAAGTGGCTGGAGAAGAAGCCCCTTGGGTTTGGCGAAGGCAAAGAGTACGACATTTCAATTGAAGAGAAGCTGCTCGAAGAAATGGAGAAGAGTAGACAAGCGCAGGCTGGGAATCTCACTAAGCTCTCAGACGACCCTGAAAACCTTAATTCCAAGCAAGACCAAAGCAAGAACAAGAACAAAGGTCTGCGTCTGTCTTCATTGGCTCTAAATCACACTCAGCCACCCACTCTCTAATTTACGATTGAATGTTTTACTTCAATTTTACTGCATTTGCAGCTGAAGAAGTGGTTCCAGCTGGAGTTAGAGTTCGTGTGCTGAACCTTCCAAAGAAGAAGAACATACATAGGGATTTGAGCGCAGCTTTCAAATTAGTCCCTGGTTTGCTTAGCATAAACCCTGCGGTTTCTGGAAACAAGAAAACTAAGGACCCCATTTGCAAGGGTTTTGCTTTTGTTCATTTTAAGTCTGAGCAGGATGCAACTAGGTATGTTTTATGTTTAAAGTTATGAAATGGAATTCAAATTTTAAAACTTTTGCTGGTAACAATTATAAGAATATGAAAAAAGGTAGTGATTGATGAGAAAGTGCAAAAGTTTGGGCTATGAATGTGGATAGGTGTGGTATATTAATGTAGAACAGGTTACAGGGCACACTTTCTAGTATGCATATTGAGATTTGAGAACACTATCAAGCATGCATATTAACATTTGCCTTTTGATCTTAGGCATAGTGGGATAAATCTTATTGTTTTGCTGGCATTCTATTATCTGAAATGATTGGCATTCCTCTCATGGCAGGTTTGTTGAAATGTTCTCTTCTCAGAGTGTTCAATTTGGTAAAATTCAGAAACAGATAAAATGCGAGTTTGTAGATTCGCAAGCCCTGAATTATGAGCAGAAAAAATCAACAGATAACCATACTGCTCCTCGACTAGCTGTTTCTGGACTGGGAGGAGGTCAGAAAGCTGTTGCTGAATTGGATGTTTCTTCCTTGGATGCATGGGAGGAGACCATACCTGATGAATATGACGGCTCTGATGTGGAGCTTGTTGGACCAGAACTGGATGATGCCATAGATAATATGCAGAGAGCTGATTGTGACTTTGATGATTCTTCCCTGGACACATGGGAGGAGACCATACTTGATGAATATGAAGGCTCTGATGTTGAGGTTGTGGGACCAGAACTGGAAGATGCCATAGAGAATCTGGACTCTACCAGTAGGTCAGACCTAAATGGTGGAGATAGAGATAGCATGGAATTAAGGACAGAATCTGAGTCCTTATTAGCACATTCATCTTCCTCAAAGCAGCTACTTTCCAAGAGTAAAGAAGAGAAGCTTCCTCACCGAAAGCCGGTTGTGAAAGGGAAAGCAGAAAGGTCTCCTAAGAAGAAACTAACTGTGAAAGAAAAAACAGTGAAGGTTCCAAAATTGACTGTGGGGGGATCTGCCAAGAGGTAATCAACTACTTTTTGCAGAAGTTTTCATTTGTTTTTATTTCTTCTTTTAATGGAAAAATTACATTAAGTTTGTTGATCATGTTGCAGGTTAAAGGTCAAGGAGAAGGCTGTGCTTAACGATGTGTTCTCAAAATATGGGCCCAAAGCTACTTTGGCTACGAAGGAAGATAGCTAACCAACCAGTAACCAGGCTATTGTAAATCTTTTTGATCGAGAAAAGGAAACCATAACTATGAGCATGATGTGTAACTGTAAACTGGAAAGTGCAAATTGATGAATGAAATATGCTCTTCTTCCCCTTCTTGCCATCGATGTTATGGTTGATTATCTTCTCTAGAAACCTTAGGTTACACTTCCGTTTACAGTCTTATAATATAACATGTCAAATTGTCTCACGAGTCACAACAAAATACGTCATTCAGTCGGTTCGAATCAGTACATAACGCTAATGGTTTTGCCTTATTTTCTTATCTTTCTATTTCTACGCAAAAGTTGGTTAGGCGGGGAGATGTTCTTTAAACGTTGACGTTGAGAACATAAATAAATGATGTGGTATTGTCATATGGGCCTTATTGACTTGCAGCTTGCTCTTCGGGTGAAGCCTAGATACGGCATGTCATTCAAGGGCAGAAGTAATAAGATTGGCATCCTCTGCAAGTTGTTGGTTCCTTTGACTACTTTTGGAACATCTATTGATGGCAATGGCGGCAAGTGTTTCAACACTACAAAGTGCTTCCCGAAACTTATTAACCTTTTGTGGCAATCTTCCTTATTTCATTCGGGATGTTCTCTTTTCAGCATTGTCATGGTGTTTAAGTTTTTATTATATAAATTCAATTTCCTCTAATGGTCATACTTAAACAAGGAATTACAAAAGCATAATTAAATTAAATTTGGCTCAATTAGATCCAGTATACAGACTTACAGTAGTTGTGCCGTGCCACTGTGAACATGGAAACCATCCTTCTTTTTTGCCAGACATAGCAGTTAGTTCAAACATTATATTATAGGCAAAACATCCTCCCTGCATAGCAGTTAATTCAAATATTATTAGTCTTAATATAATGCTAAATTCGCCTAATTCTTTCCTAAGCATAGCGGACACAAATTATAGAGGAGATTCCTTTATGTTCGATTCTCTCATCCCAATATTTATTGTATAAAAAAAGAAAAAGAAAGAAAAACGTTAAATGATGTCGTGTTGACATATGGGCCGTGGCCCACAACTGATAGTCAGCCGGCCCAGTCAAACCCAAATCCTTTTCTATCTCTGGTCCTCTGGTCCTCTGGCCCTCTGGCTCTGTTTCAGAAACCTGGACAATCCATCCTGACGCTGCGTGTGTGATGAACTGCTTGTCGTACGTTTCGTCATACACAACCGCCATTTTCAAAAGGAATGGTCGTTTCATGGCGACGAGTTTTCTGTACAGACCTTGTTCGTGGAAAAGAAAATTGGACCTTTCGTGTGGGGTTAAGTGCATCAACTTAGAATCAACGAGATTCCATGTTCAGCTCTACTCGTCTCGAAGCAAAGCCAGCAGCAGCAAGACGCCGTCGTCTCGTACACGGAGGAAGTCAGAAGCTGAACCGGTTGTGGAGCTGGAAAAAGATGCCTTCTATGTAGTGCGCAAAGGAGATATTGTTGGTGTTTATAAGAGTTTCAGCGATTGTCAGGCTCAGCTTAGTTCTTCGGTAATTTTACATTTTTCATTTTCTGGGTTAAATGGGTTAATGTGCTTGAACTTCACTTCACTCTTTCTTTTTTGTTTGGAATTGTGGTAGATATTTGATCCTCCGGTTAGTGTGTACAAAGGATACTCTTTGCCTAAGGAAACTGAAGAGTATCTTGGTTCATGTGGACTTACGAATGCCATTTACACAATCGCGGCTGCAGATTTGAAGGACGATATTTTTGGCAAGCTTATGCATTGCCCTTTTCAAGTAAGAGTTCACTTGCAACCCTCTGCAATTCGTTTTCCGATTTCGATTTCAAAAAGGCAAATTTTTTACTGTGTGCCCATTTGGAATTAAACTCCTAATTAGACTTCCAATGGAACAGTGAGATTTAGGCTTCCAATTTCAATTTCAAAAGTCCCCATTTGAAATTGAACTCCTAATTATGCTTCCAATGGACCAGTGAGATTTATCATTTATGGCATAGCAGTTGATTGTGCTTGTATCTTGTATTATATTTTATTTTTAGTAATTGTCAGCTCCTTTGCATGTTCTGGAGTAAGATAAAAAATGTACTATGCGCAACAGAGACACTTTTAACTTTGAGGTTGAAGAATGTAATAATTAGTCTGAGCTCAAGCTTTTTTGGACAGGTGTTTTTGAATTAATTTGAGTTGCTTCTCCATGCATCTCGTACTCATTATCTATAGGTTGGGAGTATAATTTATTTCGTTTTCACTTCAGGATCCAGCATCTTTGCAAGGTGGAGCATCTGTCATGGATGCACTCAAAAAGAGATCCCATGAAGTGCCAACATCAGATAATTTGGTGAGTTCATAATCATGGCTATCTCTGAAATACCCTCATTGGAGAAAATGAAGAACAATTGTTGTATTCTTATTTTTGACTATCTACCAGTAAAATTTGTTGTATTCTTGAGCGTTTCTATTTCTTTATAGACAATAAAGATACATTATCTCGTGTGTTTCTGGGCATTTTCTATTTTGTTTCTTGTTTTTCCCTATTCAAATGTTCAGCTTCTTCTGTATTGTTAATTGTTTTGGTTTGCGTATAATATGATATAACAACAACTTAAAGACGTTGTAGGTTGATTTTGTTCTGTGCCTTGTGCGTCAGATGCATTTTGATTTTGCTGCTTTAGTTTCTACTTGTTTCAATGCTTTGCAGGAAGTAATTGGTTCACCTTCCATAGCAGATGATCCATTGAGGAAGCATGTCAAGATAGATCATTCCACTCAATCATTACCCTTAGATTCTGTAAGTTGAATTCGTGGTAATGCCAATGATGTCTGATGATTGGAAAACAAGCTTTTATTTTTTATTTTTCATTCTATAAATATAAACCCCTTTGCCCACTTGTTGGTGTCTCTCTAGTGATCTTTCACAGTCTGGAGTTCTGTACATTATTATCATTTCTTTGCACTTGTGTTGTATAACCAAAAAAAAGAAAAAAAAGAAATGGAAAATCATTTGGTGGTCATCTTATATTTTTAGGGCTTCTGTACTCTTGAGTTTGATGGTGCATCAAAAGGAAATCCTGGACTAGCTGGTGCTGGAGCTGTGCTGCGAGCTGATGATGGAAGTTTGGTATGCATTTTAGCTTTGGAGTTTGCATACTTTAAAACACAAGAAGAGTCTTCTCTTTGACCATGCTTCTTCTGTAGATCTGTAAACTTCATGAAGGTCTGGGTGTTAGAACCAATAATGTTGCTGAGTACCGAGCTCTGATTCTAGGGCTAAAATATGCTCTTAAGAAAGGTTTTACTAAGATTCGTGTCAAAGGTGACTCCAAACTCGTCTGTATGCAGGTATGTTATTATTTTTGTTATCTTCTGCTAAGGGTGATTTATCTTTTATCTGTTTCTGTCATGGATTGTTATATTTTGTAATTCTTTTTCTGTTTAAAATGGTTTTAATCAAACTCCAGGGACCTCTGCTGCACTTTCAGTCTTTAGTTTGCATGTACTGGTTAATGTTTTTAGATGCCAATGCAACCATCTTTAAGTTGTCCTTATTGATTTTGAAAAAGAAAATTTGATTTGACATATGCTCTGTTAGGGTCTTTAAGCTTAAAACACTGTGTACAGTGTTGTAATTTCTCAAAGGGCCCTTCCTTACATCCAGTGTTTATGGTGTTTGATGCTTCAGGCGTTCTGTATTTGTTATTTCCTTTTGTATTTTTTTTTCTGCAACTGTATAACTGTGATGTTACTGGAACAGGTGCAGGGGTTATGGAAGGTCAGAAACCAGAACATGTCTGATTTGTGTGAAGAGGTGAAGGAACTGAAGGATAAATTTCTCTCCTTTGAGATCAGTCATGTTCTCAGGGTGGGTAAAGTCGATTCTGTTTATATTATGTGCTTTACGATGCTTTTGTGGGTTTGTATTACAATTCTTGTTAAATGCTCGTCCATCCCATTAATTCACCACCTCATTTGGGCTGCTTATAACATTCTGAGATTTTCTTGTATACCCAAAAGGAACTCAATTCTGAGGCAGATGCTCAAGCAAACTTGGCAGTCCGTCTTACGGGTGAGGCTGTCAAATCTGAGTTTGCGTTTATGCAGTTTCTGGATTCTGTATATGGTCAATCTAATTTATCAATGTATATGGGGCCTGTTCACTATGCAGATGGTCAAGTCCAGGAGGAGGAGTTTGGGAAGTAGGTTAAATGATAGTCTACTGCTGGGTATGTTTTGGGTTGGTATGAAACAGAAAGTTAAGACAATAATCACAAAGTTTTCTTATTCTTTGGCCTAAAGTTGAATGCTAATGCAGGTGACCTGAGTTTTTGAGGGTTAGACCCTGATAAATTCAGGATATTTGGGCTTCCAGCCGAGTGTACTATGAGCACTGTGGCTTGGTGATTTGCTGTTATGTGGTTCGTTGGGCATGAATTAACAGCACAGCCATGATTTCAGTTGCGAAACTGTCTGATTCGTAGCGTCTCTGTAAATCAATCTTTTGAGGGGCACCAGGGTGAAATAATTCATGATAGAAAGGAGACTCAGTTTCACAAACTCTGATACGGCAAACATTGGGATTTGCAAGCCTCAGCATACAGAAAAGGAAAAATGCATAGGAGAAATGTGTTATTATAGCATTAGATAATAATTGTTTCAATATTCTTATAGTTTTTATGCACTTTTACGAACAGTTGGGAGAAATCTTAATGTTGTAACATACTTACTGTGTATACGATGATAAAAATGAAGCCATAAAGCATGTACAATGTGACTTTCCTACCGTCTAATTGGCATAATTTGATGTCTGAATTGTTTCTCTCGAATTCGATTGAACTTGATACTATCTCAATGCCACACATTAGGTTAGGTTCAATGGTGATAAATTTTATAAATAGAATTATATAAACAAGTGGAGAAAAGAACAATGAAATTAAAACTTTTTACTTGGAACAATCAAATTAAATTTCATTTGAAGTTTTAACAGGCGAATACTTGGAAACCAAGCAAAAGGCAATTGGTTTAATGATGCGATCCCATTTAACTTTCTTCTTAAGTTGAGTTGGAAAATATAACCCTTGAAATACGGCGGTCGCTAGTCGGCGCTACTGCTAAAGATGACGGTGACAAGGTTAATGAGATTGCTGCCAAAACTAACAACGACGAGACCTTCACTTTCTTCTTCATCTTTTCCATTAAAATGTTTATTTTCTTCCACATCATCATCATCACCGTCTTCGTCCAACGTCGTTTCAAGCACTGCTGCTGATGCTGTTGATCTTGGTGATGAAGAAGAAGAAGATGATGTACCCATCTACTCTAACCCAACTGCTGATTCGGCGGTTAAGCCCGTGATACCCACTCTTCTTCAGCCACGCGTTGTGGTCTACGATGGGGTCTGCCATCTCTGCCATGGAGGTTTCAGAAATCCCTTTTCCGCTTCTCCTTTTTCTTGTGTATTTTGGGCTCTGAATTTCTAGGTTTCATTTCGGTCCAATTTGTCAGATGGGTTCTGTTCTGTCTAAAGTGGTTTTATTTCTTTCCTTCTCTCCCCGAAAAACTGATAAACAGGGGTGAAGTGGGTGATTAAAGCAGACAAGTACAGGAAGATCAAATTCTGTTGCCTTCAATCGGTGACTGCTGAGCCTTATTTGAGATTGTGTGGTCTTGATCGAGAGGATGTTCTTCGTCGCTTTTTGTTTGTTGAAGGCCCGGGGCTATACCACCAAGGCTCTACTGGTTAGTACCTCTCACCATTCTTCAACTTTGTAATTGGTATGCTTTAGATGCTGGATTTGCCTGTTACTAGTACTTTGCATTGAGGTTGGTTTTGGGTTTCTATGTATTCTCATGACACTCACCTCAAGTTCACATCTTTATTCATGGGCTTGCCCTTGTTTGAAAAATTAATTCATTGCTCAGTTACCAGTCTTAGTAAAGTAACAAAACTAAAAATGGGTACTTATAATAATGTGGGACTTGGGTATCTATAACTCTTCTGTTTTAGACATCTTCTAGATAGGAAGCACAGAAGGGTTGGTTTTCTTAGTATTGTGACCAGGAATAATATCGAATGACATTGCAAAATCTGAGTAAAGACTATAACCCATACTAGACATTCCACATTCTTTCAGTGTTTGATTCTGGATTGTACATGGGGATTTTGATATATTGCTTTTGTAAACTAACCCTCTTTTATTTGCACCCATAATTCTGTCAATGCTGTTCGGTAAATAAAACCAATTATGAAAACTTTGAGGGAAAATGCAAATTGTATATGAGAGAGAGACACAAGATTAGAAGTCCATCTTTCCAAATCGAAGGACACAATTTATACACTTTTAATTTAGATCTGATTTTCTTTAACTGCCTAATCATGGCTCTTTGCATGGGCTTTATAATAAACATGTTGAATTTTTGTTGCACAGCTATGATTAAAACAGGAATGAACTATGTAACTTCCCAGATATTTGGGTTTGGGGTTAGGTAGACATGCTTGATCCTTGTATAAGTAATAGTCTTACTGCAACCTTTCCATAGCCCATCTTTCCAAATCAAAGGAACTTGGATTTAGTTTCCCTTTAGTAGACTTTCTTCAGCCAGAATAATTGAAAATGCAGAGGAACACTTTTGAACCTCACATCCACACCATTTCTGAAGGTTGATACCATTAGGTTCCCCAGGATGGATGTCTAAGATTCTAGGGATTCTTCTTTCTTTTTCTGATAAAAATCATAGCATGAAACTTAGTTTCAAACTTGACTCATTATTCTATGCATAGTTTCAAACTTGACTCATTATTCTATGCATAGTTTCAAACTTGACTCATTATTCTATGCATAGTTCTAGTTCTAAACTTTGTTGTTTGAGAGAAACTTTCTGCTCTTGGCTTTGAGTGAACAAGACTCTAATCATGATAAACTAATAGAATTTGGGCAGATTTTTATGCATATGAATGTATGAATGCAAATCATGTCAGTTGCAAGTGCTTTTCCTTTTAGCCTGCATCTCATATTTTTCGCTTGTAAGCTTTTGAAAATGTGGTCTAAATTTCTTAGTTCATATGTTTCTGCAGCTGCACTGAAAGTATTGTCATACTTGCCTCTCCCTTACTCTGCTTTAAGCGCATTCAGGGTAATCCCAACTCCTCTGAGGGAGATTGTCTATGATTATGTTGCCAAACGGCGCTATGACATCTTCGGCAAGTCTGAAGATTGCTTAGTCTTGCAAGAGAAAGAGTTGCTGGAGCGTTTCATTGATAGGGAAGAGATAATGTATCGAGCTCGACCAGATTTTTAATTAGCTCCCATAAAGCTAGCTATCACCTACGTTTTGGTTATGGTTGATGTAAAGAAATGAAATAAAATATATCATTCTGTATACAATGTGGCTATTTTGATTACCACAATGTGATACAACAGTTTAGTCCTAGATTGCAGCTTTGAGCTGTGGCATTTCTGCATTCTGTTCTTTTATAAGCTAGATAAAAATCTTGGTTTGAGCAGAGTCCATAAAAAAGCCTCAAACGTTTTAACAGGTGTAACTAAGAGGGGGGTGTCCGGGGGAAGCAGAAAAAGCATATGCAAACAAAACGCTTATACTGGTGTTATAGGGCTCAACAAAGAACGAAGAGCCCTCCAAAAATTGGCGTATGCCCCAATATGCGGCGCGCACACGGTATTCTTTAGTAAAAGGCGAAAGAATAGTTCGCTTTGTGCTCACCGCAGGGCTCCGTGGTTTACAGGTGAGGGCTCAATACGCATATATACTTGCTCTTCGATGCTAGTTTTGTCTTTCTCCGGCGATGTGGGATTTAAGGTTTCCATCATTCTGCCAGCTGGACTTGAGAAGCATAGTTCTCAACTTTTTCGCCTTGAAAGGAATAAAAAATACATTTTATGCCCAACAACTGTCTTCCTTAGTCCATTCAGGTCATAGAAACTATTGAAAGGTGAGTTAAACACTGCTTCAAAATGAGCCAGACCAGGTTCATATTTCTCCTTTGAAACTTCTCTCAACAACTGTCTCCATTTGTCCATTCATTCAAGTTTTTGCTGATTAAAATCCGTAATAAAAATACCTGTAGGAAACCTTTTACCTTTTCCAGCCTCACTCACTATATCCTATTTCTCTCTCGTTGAGCCAAGTATGTATGAATTTCATTAACGAACCTCGAATATCATAGAAGAAGCTATCGAATTAAAACTGAATCACCCATTAAGTCACTTACACAGAAAGCAAGGCAAAGAGACTTGAGTCTTGCTCGTTCACATTATCAACCTTGGAACTTGAATTATAGGGCTCAGCCAAAGATGACTAAGTCCTCCAAAAATGGGCGTATGCCGCTAATTGCAGCAAGCACACGGTATTCTTTAGTAAAAGGCGAAAGAATAGTTCGCTCTGTGCTCACTGCACGGCTCCGTGATTTCCAAGTGAAGCTCAAGCTGCTTAATATATTAGCTTCTCAGTTGTTGGTTTGTCCTTCTTTTTGATGTGGGATTTTGGTACATCATTCTTATCTTCACTTCCATGCCTATTAATGGCCATTACCTTTCTCTTAGATAATCGAGGAGAAACTTGTGGAACCATGAACAGTTTCAAGAGCGCTCAAATGATAACTTGCTCTTAATTCCATGTTGATTGATAAAGCCCTTCTAAGTTCTACCACCACTACAAATGGTTTGAAAGATTACATGATTTTCACTTCAAAAACAAACTTCACGTTCTTTCCCTTCCACAAATTCGTAGACTTGGCACAGAGCCATTTCTGGTTTTCACAGAAGAAGATGCAACGGACTCGAAGCCATTTTCATAGAACACTACAAGTTCGCAGTACACTGATTCAAAATGAACCAAACCAAGTAGATATTTCATTCCTTAGAAATTTATCTTAACAATTGTCTACATTTGTCCATTTATTCAAGTTCTTGCTGATTAGAATCCGGTATGTATTTATAAAAAAAAAACTGAAAGACAATTGTGTCATTTGGTCTAATTTTTTAATTTTTTTTCCCCAGCCTCACTATATCCTATTTTTCTCTCGTTAAGATAGTATAAAATATCATTGGTAGAGAGATACTTTACGAATTTGACAGAATCACACATTATACAGTGCATGGACAGAGAATGACGTAAATTGTTGTTGCTCGTTCAAACTAAAATTTTAGAACTTGAATTATAGGGCTCAGCCAATAATGGCCAAGTCCTCCAAAAATGGGCGTATGCCGCTAATCGCAGTGCGCACACGGTATTCTTTAGTAAAAGGCGAAAGAATAGTTCGCTTTGTGCTCATTGCACGGCTCCGTGATTTGTACTTGAAGCTCAAGCTGCTTAATATATTAGCTTCTCAGTCATTGGCTTGTCGTTCTTTCCGATGTGGGACTTTGTTAAACCATCCCTATCTTCACTTCCTACCTAATCGGACTTTAAGAGCATTTTCATTTGGGAACCTTTCCTCTGTATTTGGTAACGACCATCACTTTTCTCACAGATAATCGAAGACAAACTACATAAATTATAATATATATATATATATATATATATATATACACGGATGAATCAGGTGGTGTGTTGAAACTTTCTCTACGTCTATGACGATAGTTTTTTTGTTTTTGTTTTTGTTTTTTTTTCGGAGAAAGAGAATTCATTTATATAACTAAAGACGTATAAAGAATGTCATGATACAGTGGCCTCGTTAAAACTTTTTTAGGACAACCTCATGGGACAAACCCCAGAGGAGGAAAGAGTACTACACATGTCATGAACTAACAAGAGAGATAGATTTAGGTCACTTTGAACCATTACAATAAAAGAACAAATCAAAAAAGAAAACTAACACATAGACCTCCGACGAGAATCACAACTATAGACCAACACAGTAGACTCATATAAGAGGACTGTAAAACATCTCAACTTTTAAAAGAAGCCTTCTATGAGCAAAATCATAGTCCTTTGACACCCATACAAACTACAAGCCATACCAAAGCAGAAACTAGGAGAGAATACGTAGGAGAAACACATAAACAACAGTAAAAGGACCTCTGAGAAGTACTCAACTTCAACTCAGAACCGAACAAATAAAACCTCCTATGACCAAGCATAGTTCTTTGGTCGGTGCAGAGTAGAGAAGAGCACCACATCTCAACAACTACCACCAGCGTTGCTACTGCCGTTGTCGTTGAAACAGAGACAAAACATCAGTCACCATATATCACAACTCTCCCAAGGAGAGGCACAATCCAACGTCACCACATAAACAATAATTAAAAGACCCCTGAGAAGCACTCCACTTCAACTCATTATCAAACAAAGAAAACCTCCTATGACCAAACATAGTTCTTTGGTCAGTGCAGAGTAGAGAAGAGCACCACACCCCAACAACTACCACCAGCGTCTCTGTTGCTGCCGTTGTTGAAACAGAGACAATTTATCAGCCAGCAGGTATCACAACTCTCCTGAGAAGAGACACAATCCAACGTCACTACTGTCGTCGCAGTCGAGACAAGACAACACTAGCCACCTAAAACACTACAAAAATAATCAAACAAAACAAATAGACAAACGACCTAGATCCAAATAGATCTAGACTATCTAGAGAGGGGAAGAGGAAAGGAAAAGATGGGAGAAAAGGAAGGGGAGATGAGGAGAGGAATGAGAAGATGGGCAAAGGGAAGGAGGGGCAGTGGCCAACTCCCCTCTTAGCTTCCTTGCGGTTGATTGTCGACAAAGAAAAGGGGGACCAGAGTACGGCTAGGATTTTTTTAGAGACGTCTATATATAGCACTTAAAAGATGATTTCAAGAAGGCAGGAATATCAGTTAAAATGTTGCTCACTACTTCTCATATAAAATCAATTATTTGACTTACAATGTCTATTAGCTTCTTCACTCCGAGATGAACTTAATTTCGTGTTGATTGATAAAGCCCTTCTACAACTAGAAATTAGATTTTCACTTAAAATACAAGCACACAGCTATTTTTGGTTAACATTGACATAAGAAAATAAAAAGGGCTCTACGCAATTTTGATCGCATTAAAGTTACAACATTTCAGATACAAGATTAGACTGTAATTGTAGGGCACCGCACCACAAGAATGATGCACCCTTGAAAAAAATAGTCGTATGCCAATATTAGCGGCGAGCACACGGTATTCTTTAGTAAAAGGCGAAAGAATAGTTCGCTTTGTGCTCAGCGCACGGCTCCGTGCCTTTTCACCGTCAGCGCAAGAAGCACAATGTAGTAGCTCTGTGGTAGGTTGTGCAACTCCCCTAGTCGATGTGGGACTTTCGTTGCAATTAACTTTCAACACCTTATCATTTGTCTTGTACTATACGAGTTTCTATAGATTGCATTCGAAAACCTCATGGGATGTTTGATACATTGATTGGGTGGTTCAAAATTTAACTTGTTTATTTAAAAAACAAATCTATATCAAATTGGGTCTATTCTGTAAGACTTTAAAACCATCTTTCAATATCCTTCTTTCCTTTCCTTTTTGTCCTTTGGAGGTCTCATGGCCTGTCTTTAATCATTATATTTTTATTATGAAGCTATCCAGCCTCACCACGAATGTGTTTTACTGAGCAGTAGCATTCCATCCCCTTGCACGCCAAGGTTAGGGTCAGATTCCAAAATTGGACGATTTCCATGAAATCGGATTAAGCCTTTGTTAAGAAAATTGATTCAAAACAAGAACGCAGAATTTGAATGATATTTCCTCATGACTGGATCCCAGTGTGGTCAGTATGATATTTGCATAGAAGACCAACAATGAGAAAGCTTAGTCGCCTATTGCAAATTTCCAACACTGAGTACTTTGACTATTGGACAAAGATAAATCACAAAGACAAGAAGCAAAAGATGAGATCATAAGGTAGAAAGAGCAGCTTTTCATTGATGGTTGGACCAAAAGCCTTCAAGTAGACACTCCCATCCCCCAGGAGTACATTTTCACAGCATAACATTACAACAAAAGGCAACTAATTGACTTTCGAATTTTTCCCTCGTCATCAGTTTTACAAGCATAACAGGAATCAAAACTGCTTGGCTAACTCTATATATAACCTATGCTTACACTAGCAAACTACAGAGAAACAATCTTGCAGAACATGAGCTTTCTGTTAATTTTTGTCACCAGTCCATTCATTCCAGTCCTTGTCAACATGATTTTGTGCCCATTTGATTGCTGCACGCGCAGCTTGCTGTCCACCAGGTAATCCACGCTCATTCAGAGTATCAGCCATATCAATGAAAGGAACTACCAAGAGTGTCCCAGGACCACCATACTCGGTGTGCAAGAAAGTACTAAATATCTGTGGCAAAGAATCATTAGGGAAAACAGTTTAGTGCCTATATACTTCCATTCAAATCAACAAGAATCTTATCCCTAATGAGACGATATATAACACAAAGTATCCAAATCCATACACAAAAGAAGTGGCTTTGAAAGTAGAAGCTCTGAAATGACAATATTTCAGTGCAGAAGCATTTCTATGAACAGCTTCAAATAGGAAAATAAGGAATCATTGATAAAATTGTACACTATTGTAGGACGAATATAACGGCAAAGAACGTGCTAGACAATGATGCAATGTGAAGAACTTTCTCTCTTTCTATTTCCCAAGGAACTCATATAACACATTATGATTACCAACATATCTGGCAACGATTGAGAACTCCCAACGCAAATTTGTCATTACAAAAGAAATATCAGGTTTATGGATATACAATGCCAAACTTAATTCAAGCAAGGATTTTTGTTCTCCAAGCTACTTAGTCGCTTGCCCTGAGTAAATTCCAAAACATAAACTGATAAACTTTAAACAGCTAATCAAAATATTTGGTGTTAAGCAGGCAAAGTCGTTTTTATCTCCAGTCTCTCTCTTACAATTACAAAATGAGGCATACAAGGGAAGTTAACTCAGTACCTCAGTGCAGATCCCAACGACCTCTTCAACAGAGTCTTCATACAAATCTTTCTTGGAAAGCTTATTCAGGAGATGGGTCCTAAACTTTTCTGTCTCCTGGACCCCAAAAAAACCATAAATCGAATAAAAATCAATTATTTTTAGAGAAGGAAAAGATGGTGAGTTGTAAGAGACTCACTTCATCAGCAAATTCAGGAATTGGGTCGGGAAATTTGTATTCTGCTGCTCTGCATATTTGCTTTCTTAACGACAAAGATGACGAAGATGAAGAAAGGTATCTGATACTAGTTGGTCTAAATCTCCATGACAAGCTTAACGAAACCCTAACACTTGAAACCGAAGAGGAAGAAGAAGGCAGGAAGGAAGAGGATGAGTCAAGTTTTGAAGGAGTTACAGATAGAAGCGGAGCTACACTACTCCAGCTCATCTCTTTCCCTTCTCTTATCTAAAACCTCCTCTAAATCTTAGCAATGTCTGCTCTTGGAATTATGGGATTTTATTATAAGGCTGACAGCCTCGCTATTCTTATATTACAATTTCACCCCTGCACCAGGGAGTAGAGAGCTGCCATTTTCACAATTTAGGACAAGAGAAGAGTTTTTATCAAAAATAGTCAAAATTTATCTTTTATTTTCATAAATGTCAATTTTTAAAAAAATTTTAAAAATAGAAAAACACTCACTTAAATAGACTCAAATGCCCTCAAAACTAAAACTCACGTGAACCGAAAAAAATAAAACCTGCAATCTTTGTTTTCATTTGATTTCCAACCTATATTCTCCACTATGTTTCGATCAATGTTATATCATTGGAGGACTTGAACCATGAAGCTTCCCTACAGTGCCCCCAAGCCTATATATCTTTCACTGAGTTGCATAGTAGTACAACTGCTGGTACATGCGTAAGTCATTTGAATCATGATCACCATATGTTTGCTCAAAGTCCTGTGTTTGATGATGCGCTTCTAATTGCTTCGATGGTACCTTCCTGTTCCAATGATATAACATTGATCGAAACATAGGGGAGTTTACAGGTTGGAAATCATATTCATGGTTCAGTCCTCCAATGATATAACATTGACTGAAACTTTGTTTTTATTTTTGAAATAAACTTGAAAACAGAGATGCAGGCTTTGCTTTTTAGATTGACATGGATTTTAGTTTTGAGGGCATTTGAGCATTTTAAAGTGAGTTTTTTGCTATTTTTAAAAGTTTTTATAAACATTGACATTTATAAAAGTAAAGAGTAAATTTTGACTATTTTGAGAAAAACTCACAAGAGAATGTATTATCTATATCGTGCCAATGCGAACGACAGCAAAAATTGTAGAATCCAGTAACTCTGAACTTTTTTTTTTATTTTTTTACTTTTGCATTTTATTGAATTTTAACAGTAATTTTCATTTTTATGTCCCATTTGAATTTTTTTTCTTTCTTTCATCTAGCAGTTGTGATTTGTGTCTCTGAAAAATGAGAAGCTCATCATCCTGATCGTTAGACTGTATTTAAATAGTTCTTCGGATTAATTGAAGATAATCATAACAATATCATTCGACAGACTCAAAAATTTGCAAGGGTTTGTATGTGAACAAGACTTTCCCTCTCTCTCCTTGTCTGCAAAATTGGAACTGAAGTGTGTTTCCCTTACAAGGCCGAGTTTGTTTACTTTACATGTACACATTGCTCATACAAAACATTCACACGTCACAGATTTCTCTCATGTGGTTCAAGCCAAGGAAACCCAAGGAAATCAAACACCTCCTTTTCTGTGTCAAATTTCAAGCTTGCGCTAGCTCTCACCCCCTGTAACATGCAAGATACAAGCATGCATTCAGTGAACCATGAAGAGATACAAAGTGGGGGAAAAGATACAAAAACCAACAAGCCATTACCCGTTTACTGCCGGAAGAGCCATGAGTAGCTGGAAACAACCCTGTATCATCAAGCCGGAATCCTTTAGATTCAGCTAGTAATCTCAACCTGCATTAGATTGTGACAAACTTGAAGATGGTGTATTGAATTTCTCACCAACAGAAGGAACAAAATAGATAAAATTTTACAAACTTTTCGACTTAGCATTTGGGTGAATAACACTTTACCCCCCAATAGCAGATCAGAAAGTAAAGAAGTGAATGATAACTATGTACAGATTCTAATTGGTATGAGGGAAAAAGTAGATACGGAGAATGTTCAAGTAACACGGATCATCGAGTCGTGATGTTTATAGAATCTACAAGACTGAGAAATTAAGAGCCTTGCTTTTTCCCTCTAAATTGAGAGGATGCTTAAAAAATATGATACTATGCCTAACATAGTATAGAAGTCAATAAAGAAAACGAACCTCCTATTCAATACATCATTCCCTGTCCAAGCTATTAGTCCAAATGCATATATCTCCAATGGGTAAACCTATAAAAACAAACCAAAGACATTAGAATATATCAGAAAATTGATCATATATAATAATGTGACTCTCCCATAAACAATCACAAAAAGCAGGCCATAGTGTCCCTGCCTGGGAGGAGGGACATACTACACAAGTATAATTGTACAAGTATGAAATGAAAAATCGAAAAATAAAGACTTTCGGCTAACTTTGTGTGATATAATAAAAAATGATAGAGAGATCACCAAAAACCTTAAGATCTATGCGATGTCGCAACTCTCTTCCTAGATATGTGCAAAGTCCGAAATATGTGTCAACGCCAGAATCAGTACCCTGCTCATGTTGTTGAAAAAATAAGTTAATGCAAGCAAATTTATGTCATGGCAAGTGCATAATAATATCATAGCATCATAAACAAGAAAAATATTAAGAGAACATTAAAATATATTTTGAGAAGTCAGATGACTCTGATGTTCAACGAGGGTATAATACATTTTGCAGCATTCTAACTTGACTGCTTCTTAAAATTATCACCACTCAACTAGTTAATGAAAACCTGAGTTCAATTTATGACAGCATGTGTGTAACACTGACATATGTACACTGCAAAAATCATGAGAAGAAATGGCTAAAACAGAGAAAAAAAAATATATGTATGCTAAAACAGGAAGAAAAAAAAAATACGTATACATATATATATATATATCATGTTACCTCCTCACTATGCGTACTGAAAATCAAATCCTCTCGTAGGAACTTCATATCCTTTAACTGCTTTACATATTTTGGTAGAAAACCTTTATGACTGAAAACACAGACCAAAGTAAGTAATCCTTTCAAAACTAAAACCAAGGAGAAATTTTACTGGTAAATAGCAAGAACACAACTATAGTAGTAGTATCAAAGAATGGGATCTGAAACAATGATGAAAAACATGGACTAAGAAGAAAAATGCAAGCTATCCACAAGGAAAATTACAGGCAAATTAAGTAGCATCTAACCAAATTGAGCCCAGGGTATAATGAGAGCTCCCTTTAGCTGGTATACATCATTATTCCAGAATACATGTATTTTTTTTAGTTTTTTTCAAAAAGGGATGAGAAACAATGGCTTCATACCTCGTTCCATCAGGATGTGTAATTACAATGTCTAGATCCCCACAAGAAGCTTTCCCGCGTCTATATGATCCACCACATACAATGACCACCTACAGGTAGATATAGCCCACATACAAATATCAAGCCACACACTAGAAGAGAAGAGCAAGACTAATTCTTTTAAAGAATGGGTCACTGAATGTTACATTGATCCACATTCATTCCTCTAAAAGGTCATACTTAAACAAGGAATTAGAAAAAGCATACGTTCAATTTGGCTCAATTAAATCCAGTATATAGTAGCAGTGCCATGCCAGTGTGAACATGCAAAACCAGTTCTTTTTTGCCTCACATGGCAGTTAGTTCAAACATTATTATATGCTCACCCCGGGCAAAACATTCTCTCCAACTTTCTGTAGAAGATGTTCCATCTCTTCAGCCTATTGAATAAAAAAAAACCAGTTTGTTGTGGGTAAGTAGATGCAAAGGAATCAGGTTAGCATAGAAATCGGGAAAACAAATATTATAATTAGACCTCATGGCGTGGGATCCTCTGTTTGATATCGTCATAATATCTTAACCCCAACTTTTGCGAATTTGTTAATGAATCTTCATTCTTCAAATCATCTAACGTGCGGTGTCCTTTCTCATATAATTTCAGTGCAGTAGCTGGACCAACACCCCAAATTTCCTCAAATAAGGCGAGTGTTCGTACCTGCAATTCATTAACCAAATGAAGAAACCAGAATCGTCAAACAATAAAGAAATGAAGTTATAGCCTTAGAATTTGATAAAATAGTGCATTCCCTTGCACACACAAACATAAAACATAAGTGAATCAGTGTCTTTACACTTTAAAAAAAGGAAACATCTACTGGAGCATGAGTTTAACAAAAAGAAGAATTCAAATTTCAAATTAGCAGCAGAATACTGAAACCATAGATTTACTGAGAACCTTTCCAACACCTTTTCATCTGTTTCAAAGTGCTCCAACTTGGATAACTTCCCAGTAGTCACGATCTCCTGAATCTGCAATCACAGATCAAAAGCTTCTGTTATCAGATGGACAAAGTAGGAAGAATTCACCATTCCTCACAGAGAGGAATATGCATACTTTCAGAATAGGAAGCTCCAAATGAAATATAATCTCTCACGTAGCTGACTGATATCTAATTATAGTTTAAGTAACTGAAAACAATTTCTACTCGACTATCTCTTCATGATGGAAGCATAGACCATACTAAATTTCAAAACGCCGATAAATAGTAAGAATAATATCATAAGACTTGTGACTTCACAAAGTGCACCTAGTAACATGTACTTGACACAAAACATATTCAAAGAACTAGCAAATCCTCCTCTATATACAAACCCATATCGGAACAGAATCCTCCCAATACAAAATTTAAACTTAGGCATGTGTCTCACATGATCTTGCATAGACTTTCCAATGTTGGGTAGGTCTTTAACTTGGTCCACACTTTGAATCTTGAAAGGCAACTTCTCTATAACTGGTACAGCCTTGTAATAGCTAAACGATCTTCGGTCATCACCCAAGGCTTTAATTGAAACACACAAGATTACCACCAAACATCAGAATTCTGGAAACCAAAAATGCAAAGTGAACAAACAGATGTTAAAGAAATCCCACCTCTATAAATATTGATAAGTTTCCCGAATATCTGGGTTATGTTCTTATTCAAGTCAGGTGGGTTGTAGGGCACAGCCGACTGCAATGCAGTGATCTGATCCTTATTTGGAGATTCAGGGGTTTTGGGTATTGAAGTGTGAGCCAAGTCATCAGGAGAAGATGATCTTAGCTTTTTGGGTTTTGGCGGTTCATCATCGCTAGAAATGTAATCATTGGAAGACTTGTCTGCTTCCAATTTTAGATGGTACATATCCTCAGATACCTTCTCTCCTGAGCTCAAACTATCCTCTAGCCACTGATAAACTACAACTGTCTGCAAACCACCACAAGTTTGAAACTTGGAAGATTATACTCCATTCTAAAACTGAATTGAATTCAATTAATCAAAGCATTAAAGAAAATGAAATGGTGAATGAAAACTCACTCCTTTAAAGTGCGCCAAGCGCTCACTACCCAGTTGTTGTAAGAGGGCTTCTGGGTCCATAGCAAGTATGTGAGTGACCCTTTTGGTTAGGCTGTCTTCGATTGTAGCCCCCATTTGGACCAATTTTTGCTTCCAAATCTGAAAACTTAGGCACCAATGCTCAAAATATGAAGAAGAAGCTACAATAAAAACGCATGGGCCATGGAGTCGAGAAGCTATGAGTGTTTTACCTGTAAACGACGGCTCTGAACTCGTTTTTCGACTAAGAATACGACCAATCCAGCGAACATTCCCTGAGGATCGGACGGTGGACTTTGATTTCTGGTTGTCTTTGGCGCCATTACTTTGACTGGGTTTCGTTTATTTGGGTGTGTTGGGGGGCCTTCTACAACAAGCCGAGGGCTTTTTACAGTTTTACATTTGAATTGGGTGAGCTCGTCATCTGCGAGCTTTGCGTGCAACCGCTATCAATGCTGTCAAATTTTCAATCCTGATCGTTGGAGGACACGTGTGTTTCGAGGAGGACATCAAAAACCGTTTTTCCCTTTGATGGGTGACAATCAAATACGTAACAGATAAAATATGCGATGTGTATTTTTTTTTTATAAATATACGATAACAAATTTGGCAATTATATCACAATTTAAATATTTTTAGTTCTTTTCAATAGTACAAGAACAACATGTATTTATTATAATATATTTAATAAAAGTGAGTAAGAATACTTAATAAGTGCATACGTCTATAATACATGAATAAGTATATTGAAAAGTATAAGAATATTGAAGAGTCTATTACAAGTACATACGGAGCCTGTTATATGCAAATTGGGTTAATGACCTAAATGGTTTCCCAACTATTGCTCTAGTATCATTTTGGTCCACCAACTAAAATTTTCATTTCAAACGTCTTTAAACTTTTTATTTTGTACCAAGATGGGTTTATCCGTCAAAGTCTGTGTATTTTTCCGTGAAATCGAGGGATAAAACCGTATTTTTAGGTCAGTATCCTCCTGTAAAACGACCAAGGCAACGTAGGAATGCATTCCCTCCCAAAAATCCTTTACGCTCCACCG
Source organism: Prunus persica (assembly GCF_000346465.2). Classification (NCBI taxonomy): domain Eukaryota; kingdom Viridiplantae; phylum Streptophyta; class Magnoliopsida; order Rosales; family Rosaceae; genus Prunus; species Prunus persica. The sequence goes on from NC_034009.1 coordinate 26,913,147, forward strand.
CCTAGACGACGACGTTCCAGTCGACTTGCCTTTCGACCAATTAAATAAAAAATCTAAGCCACCAACGCTTGCTTCTAACCCCACTGCTTGTATACTCCTCACATACCTTTATTTTTTTGGGTCAGAACTCCTCACATACCTATTCCTCCAAATTCACAGCTTGGCGACCGCGCATTCTGGGGCAGGTAAGGTGAAAGTCGTGCTCGTAGCTATCGTAGCCAACCACTTGGTCGTGAACCTCACGCTTGCCGTAAAAGGAGCAATCGAAGCCGCGAGCCGAGTCAGGAACACCGAAACAGAGAGACCGATTTTGCTTGGATCTGACGGCTCGGGAAAATTGCTTGGATAAGGGCATATGGCGTCGTAGGAATTAGAGGGGGCTGGAGGCAGTGGCGGACCTCATGGCAGCCATAGAAATGGGCTTGAAGGTCCTTGTTTGCTGGTGATGCAACTTTGAGTTCCCACCAGTTGCTCGACGGAAGTCCAGAGGAAGAGAATGATTTTTGTTGGGATCTAATGGACCAAAATCTTTGGAATTCAACCTCTTTGTGAGGCCATCAAGTCATTAAGGATCTGTGCAGGGTAAGGAAAGGGGAGGGGTTGTGTTTTGGGGATGGTCAGGGAAGACTAGATTTGGCTGGGGTGGGTTGTTTCTCTTTCTCTTTTTAACTTTTTGTTATTTTATTTTTGTATTTATCTGATTTTTAAAATTAATTTAAATAATTGGGAATTTTTTATATTAATTTTTAAGTCAATCTCAACATTTTTATATGAAAAATAAATAAATAAATAAAAAGAAGAAGAAGAAGAAGAATTGTGGCTGGTGAGTGGACTACAGTTGGTGGTGAGATTCAAGATTTTCAATTTTCTAAGTTTTTTCTAAGTTTTATAATAGGTTTCTAATTTTTAATTTTTTTAATTAATATTTTAATTTATGTGGACAATTTTACCCCTCAATTTAATGGTAATATTAACAGTTTTTAACGGTGGGACCGTTTTGGTACCAAATAAAAAGTTGAAGTACTATTGAAATGAAAATTTTAATTGGTGGACCAAAATGATAATGGGGCAAAAGTTGGGGGACTATTTAGGTCATTAACCATATGCAAATTTATTTGTGGTTTCACATTTTTAAGTTGAGATTTAAATTGTCTTTGTCTTAAGGATCTAACCTAGTGTTGAGGCTAAAAAAAAAAATCAAGGTTGAGCTCAAATATATTTTCGGCCCAGTACAACACCAAGCGGAAAATCCTTATTTAAACAACATGACACGCTACAAGCTTAAGTGGGCCCAAGCCACGGGAATACCTGGGGCTTGCTGAGCGGGTTGTGGTATGGATGGTTACGAGTATTCACGAGGCTCATTAATGGTCCAATGAGTGGAAGTTTTTGGCTATTTGGGAGCACCAAAACTCAAGCTCATTCCTTGAGCCCAAACATATGGGTAAGCATGAGAGAAAACCTAGTAGCCCATCACCTTAAGAAAACCTAATAGCCCATAAAAATCCCACATTAGCCAAAGCTTCCAGCAGTCTGACGAAATCAAAGGGAACTCACAAGCCGTTGGAAACAAAACAGCTCAGCACCTTATAAAATATCTAACGTCGTGCATCTCTATTAAAACCAGATCGCAGCCAAACCACCAAAACCAAGCAAACCCATGTGCTGATCACCTTTTTGAGCAAGCACCCTTACCCATTCTTTCCTCCTTAAGCTTTAGTGAGAAAACAAGAAACAAAAGTGGGTGGCTCTTCACCCGTATGGAGAAGTCCAGCTGCCTGAGGACCTTGGAACTCCAAAAAGCTTCATGCCTACATGCTCAGGCTATAGAAGTTTCACCAAATAAGGTGGAATGGAAGAAAGTGAAGGAAAATGGGAGAGGGTGGCTTGACAAAATTAAGGTTTTCAGCCCCTATAAAAGGAAGCACTTTCTACCTAGCAAAAACAACTCACCTTGGTCGCTGCTAGCCTCCCAGCAACCGTAAGAATTCATCGAAGGCAAGCATCCCCTCTGGAACCCTTCAATTTCATGCTTTATTCTTCCATCTTCCTCTTTTCTCTCTTTCAAAACCCACATCTAGAGAGAGCAAGCATCATCTCTCATCGCTGGAACCCTTTGATTTCAAGTCTTGTTCTTCCATTGCTTCCCATTTTCTCTTTTGTCAAATCACCCAGGAGCTTGACGAAGCTTTCGTCAAGCTACTGGAAATATGCTAAAGCCACCCATGCTTCTATTTTCTTCCTCTCTTTCCATAAACACAGATCTAGAGAGCAATCATCACCTCTCATCCTTGAAACCCCTGCAATTTTGAGTCATATTCCTCCATCTCCTCCCATATTCTCTTCTGGAAATCGCAGCTCTTTCTCTCTCATGCTAAACTCATGAATGCTCAGCTCCCATGCTACAAGCTTCTCATGCCAAACCAAGAATTTATCTGTAAGTGACTGTTGGTTTTATTGGTAGAGAAGACCAAAGTGTTTCCTAAGGCTCAGCTACCCTTTCGAAACACTCTTGGGATCTGATCCTTGAACTCAGACTCAAGGAGCAATTTCATACATGTTTTTCTTTTCGGCAGCCCAAGCCCATTCATCAGGCTGCCGGAATAAAAAGACCCCTACACCTAGACACACACACTCTTGCATATCTACGCACTACTAACGTAGTATATTCGTTACATACTTCTCACTTGTAACACAAGAAGACTCGAATATCCTTTTTTCTTGAATAAAAAATCATACTACACACCATCTTTACTAAAAAATTAAAATAAAAAAAATCATACTACCACGATACCATCATCCTCATGTATGTATAAAGCCATTTGTGATGGAACACGTTTTCCCAATATTCATATTTGTTTTCTGCTTAAATTTACAGTTTGGAGGTAAATTCCAAAGAATTGAAAAAACAAAAAAACAAAAAAACAAAAAAAAAAACAAAAAACAAAAAAAAGAAGAAGAAGAAAGGAATTACAAGATTAGCGGTCCTTGATCCACGAATTATCCAACGGACTCAAATGCGTCAGTCAGGAACTGCTTTCACTGTCGCTGTCGCTGTATCTTCTTCATAAACCTCTCCCTCCATCGCCAAACCCAATCTTTTACAGCAAGGGTTTATCCATATCCCATAAACCCTAACACAAAATCCCAAATGATACTCCATCGCTCAGCAACAACAATGCTTCCACTCTACAAACTATCGTCATCTCCCCCTAAACTCTTCTCTCAATTCAGATATTCCTACTCTGTTGTCTCCAATTCTTCATCTTCGTTCCGGATTAGCTTGCTTTGGCTGAGCCACCCCCGCCGTTTCGGAACCGTCACTACCGCCGCGTATCGGAAAGAAGGAGGAGATACGTTTTTCACTGAAGAAAGCGTTTCATGGACTTCCCTTGGAGTATCCGATAAGGTTTCTCAAGCTCTCTACAATGCCGGCCTCGGCCAACCATCTCTGATTCAGGTGCCAAGTTCAGTCCTAACCCTAATCTACTCTTTAATTTCTCGATGTATTGGTTCGATTTCTGAAATCATTTAAAAAGTTCGAACTTTTTATTGAAACTTTTGTTTTTGTTTTTTGCATTTTAGGCTGCTAGCATACCATCTATACTTTCAGGAAAGGATGTGGTGGTTGCAGCTGAAACTGGTAGTGGCAAAACGCATAGCTTCCTTGTCCCTCTAATTGATAAGCTATGCAATGAACAGAACGATTCTGCGAATATTGCTTCTTCTGATCAAGGAGTCTCCCAACCCCGCAAGATTTCTCTTGTTTTGTGTCCAAATGTAACACTGTCTGAGCAAGTGGTTCGGATGGCAGACGGTCTTTGTGACGAAAATGGCAAACCACTTCTAAGTGTTGTATCCCTATGTGGGAGACAGGTATTGATTGTTCTTATTATTCTGTTCTGGGTATAGAATTCTGTATTTATATGGTGTTACTTCTATTACTGAAGGATGCAATTCTTTTTCTCTTTGGCTTTGCGTATTAATTTTTTGTAATGAGGTTCTCACAAATAAGAAACTTTGACTGCAGGGATGGCGGGTTAATGAACCTGATATTATTGTTTCAACACCAGCTGCTCTTCTGAATAATATTGACCCAAAAAATTTCCGTCGTACGGATTTTATACGGAGTGTAAAATATGTGGTATGTTTTAGTTTCATTCATACTCTGCATGATTTTTTTTTGTCTTCAAAATCGCATATGTGAAATTTCATGCATATAAATAGAAAAATCACATGATTTATGACTCATATGGCATTTGCAGGTGTTTGATGAAGCGGATATGCTTCTCTCTGGGGGCTACCAGAATAAGGTTATCCGTCTCATACACATGCTCCGCTTTGACGAAAAGCTATTGTCACGGTCAAATGAACAAAATCTACCAGAATCTGAAACTTCATCACATTTCAGTTCAGAAGATGAAGACAATCTGCAGGATGAAGATTTGTCAGAAGAAGAGGGAGATGCTGTGGAAAATGATGACTTAGATGAGGAGCTAGAGGCAGGGCATGTCAAAAGTACAGACTGGAGGAGAGTGAGAAAAGTTTATAAGCGCAGTAAACAATACATTTTTGTTGCAGCCACTCTTCCAGTAAATGGAAAGAGAACTGCCGGGGCAGTGTTGAAAAAGATGTTTCCCGAGGCCAATTGGGTTAGTGGAAACTACCTCCATTGTCACAACCCCAGGTACACCATGTTTTAGCTACCAGTTACTGTCTGTAATTTTCTTTACCTCCTCACTAGTCAACTGTTGTGTTGTGTTCATTTCACAACATTTTTTGGTTGCTTCTGTTATATTTCAGATTAAAGCAAAGGTGGATTGAAGTTACTTTTGATACTCAAGTGGATGAACTTATAAAGGCTGTGAAGCATGGATTTGAGTCGAGATCAGTTTCTGGTCAGTGCCGAACAATGGTATTTGCAAATACTGTGGAGGCTGTGGAATCAGTGGCAAAGATATTGATGAGAGGTGGCATTGAATGCTACCATTACCATAAAGATTGCTCCTTGGAAGACCGAGCAAAGACATTGGCTGATTTCCAAGAGAAAGGTGGTATTCTTGTGTGCACAGATGCTGCTGCACGTGGCATTGACATTCCAAACGTATCACATGTTATCCAGGTGCGTCTTAGTTTTTAAATAATTAGCTTGAAGACCAACAAAAAACATTAGTTTTGGTTTTGGGGTGGGGAAGGTGGTGTTGGTGTTGGGAAGGGACAAATGAATTCCCCAATTACTTGCTGCAGGCCGCTTGAGACTCTAGATGGAACTCTGGATGATTTTTTTCCTCATTCATTATGTGCTCTCTGACACTATTTTATCTAGCATGCTTTCTTAAGATATATATATATATATATATTTGTTCTAGTTGTGATCTATTTATTCATTGGCCTCTGTGATGCTATTTATTAGTAGTATGAACAGGAGCTAACACTTGGCATTGTTTACTTATCCAGGCAGATTTTGCCACTTCTGCTGTGGATTTTATACACAGGGTTGGTCGAACAGCCAGAGCTGGTCAATACGGACTTGTAACTAGCATGTATACTGAATCCAACCGAGATCTGGTTGCTGCAGTTCGTCGAGCAGGGGAACTTAGTCAGCCTGTGGTAACTACTGAAACTTGCTATTTCCAACAAGATATGCCTGGTTGTGATTCAACAGTTTTGCAACCTCCTAGTCCTGGATTTTAGATAATGAATTGCATATGTTTATGTTTCTAGTGTTCTGGTTGACGATGGAATCTTTTAGTTGCACCTTGGTAACTAGTTTGCTTTCTTATTACAGGAGACAGCATTTAGCAGGAAAAGAAGCTTTCGAAATAAGCTTAAGAAAAGAGGTAAAGTTCAGATCTTCAACTGTGTAAAATTAAAAATCAGAAGTCAAGATGAAAAAATTAAAAATAAATCAAGTGTACACCCTGCAAAATCTGTAGTAAAGCAGAATTTGAGTTTTGGTTCACTTGCATCTTCAATGGTTTTGTTATGATTAGGGACAGATTGGTTATGATATATAGGGGGCCTGATTCTATCATTTTTGTTCTTTCAGCAGCTTTGCAAAGGATCACAGATTCACGAGCTGATGAAGAGCGTGTTCTAGCATAGAATGGCTAGGTTAGTGGAACAAACTTGCATCTTGAATAATTTTGTTATGATAGATTTCATGTTGGTTATGATATACGGGACTGACTATCATTTTTATATTTTAGCAGGTTTTACGAAAATCAAGCTCATTAGATGTTGATGAGGATGTTCTAGCATAAAAAAGCAGGTTGTGAGGATATTTATGTGTAAAGAAGCATACACCGTTGATCTTTATAGATTTTTTACTTTTTTCAACAATGATTTTGTGCTTCAGTAACTTCTCAATTGCATTTGATTATTAATATGGAAATGACACAAGATGAATCTGTCACTCTCTCTCATAAAAACAAGGTAAGAAATTTAAGTTGAAGAAAAAGTCTTTTACATATAAAAATAGGAGCTAAAAACACGACAACGAACACAATCAACCACTTTATGCTTGACTTTCTCACACATACCAGTCATAATAAAGTTTAATCTGTGGCATTCAAGAATTGCTTTGCCTCTCCTTTCTTGTTAGCAAGCCTCAAATGCTCAACAAATCCAGTAATATTCTTGTCAGAGCTCCCCCCTTCACTAAATTCTTTCTTAGCCAACTCCCTCCACATACTTGAATTCTTCCTAATCTCTTGGCTTCTCTCTCCCTCCATTACTTTCTTCAAACACCCAACAAACTCTTCTTTCCTCACAACACCCTGCTCATCTTCTTTGGCTCTGACCCCAACCTCCCATATCTCCTCCACGAACTTAGCATTAGTGAGCTGGTCGGTCCACTGCGGCACTGCCACCATAGGCACTCCGAGGCTAAGCCCTTCAAGTATTGAGTTCCAGCCACAATGAGTCACAAAGCACCCAATAGCTTCGTGTGCAAGTGCTTCTAGCTGGTTGCACCATGTCACAAACAGACCCTTTTCCTTTGCTGAGTCAGAGATTTCTTTGGGCAATTTGCTGCGTTCAGATTCTCTCACCACCCACAAGAAATGCACCCCACTTTCTTTCAACCCCATTGCTAACTCTTCCATCTGCTTTTCTGTCAAAGACACCATACTTCCAAAGGAGACATAAACAACCGATTTGGGTGGCTTTGCTTCTAACCATTTGGTGCATTCTTCGCCAAGAGGCTTCCATAGGCTTGCTCCATATCCTCTATCTCCCGTAATCTGCCCATCCAAATAAGCTGAAGGGACCATGGGGCCAATCAACTTCCCAGAGAACAGCTTTGATAATCCGTTTGCAGCCTTTCATTGAACTAAAATTAGAATTGGAATTTGGCAACATGATATTTAATTGAGCAGCTAGCACAAATGCATGCAATGCTGATAAGAAAGCTCGCTTATGGACACCAAATGCCTAGCATATGTACTTGATTCATGGAAAGAGATTGATAGTCTAACAACATAACATGTCAAGTTGTCTAGATTAGCATTCGTACCTGGCCTTCTAGTGCCTCGAATGTGTTTACAAAGACCCAATCAGCCCTGTCCAAGTCAGGAAACTGGTTCAGTTTCATCTTCAAGTAAGCTGGGTAGCTATCTGGCTTCTTAAGAAAAGTAGGCAGGTCAGGAAAGTTGAGTGGAGGCAGGCCAGGAACGAACAAGGGCATATCTTCCAGCTTACATGGAAGAGAAAGCAAGCCATGATGAATGCGGCAAAAAATGCTGCACACCGTGGCCGAATTGGTAAAGAATGAAGCTCCATATATGCGACGCTTCTTGGCCACATCAAGAGCCCATGGTAAAAAAGAATCATAAACTACACAATTGACTGGAAAGTCGGAGTTTTGGTATTTATCCAAGACTTGAGATAGGGTTCTTGAGCCATTGGTTTTGAATGATTGAAGGAAAGTGTCCTCATCTGTGGCTTGAGCAAAGCCGGCCTGGTCGAACCCATCGGAGATGGGCTCGATCCCCACGTTCGGGACACAAATGGAGTTGACAGTGTAACTGGTTGTGGCCAATGTTGCCTTGACGCCTTTAGAGGCCAGGCGTTTTGCAAACTGAAGGAGAGGGTTGATGTGGCCTTGGCTTGGATATGGAAGCACCACAACATGACCTCTATATTCGTTATGATGATTCTCCATTTCTTTTGCTTCTGTTCTGTGCTTGGTTTCTTCTAACACTGGCGCTGTTTATTTATAAGCTACCAGAACTACCATCCCATTGTGTCATGATAAAAGGTAAGGGCAAACACTATTCATGTGAATAGTGACTACTCTAGCAATTTTTTGATGTATTTCCACCCACAATTGCCATGACAACGCAAGGGCAATCACTATTTACATGAGATATGATGAGAAGAATTTGTATGGATTTTGGTGTGGGAAGTGAAGAATGTGGCTAGGTAGTTATAGAAGAAAAATTCTGAATTTTTTGGTATTTTGTTTTTAGTGTTTAAATTGGCCATTGACATCACGCTAATGTCAACATGACGTCAACTTGTCCAAACAAGTCTTCCCTTCGGCAAGGTTTACAAATATTGCCATGTATATATTTTAAAACAGAAATTAAATATTTGTTTGCAGTTGGACTTATATTATGAAATAAAATTTGAAATTTGAAAAACAGAAAAGAAAAAAAATTTATTCGCAACCGCTGCCCCTCCCCTAAAACCCCACTACGTTCCAAGGATGCCATCTCTCTCTCTCTTCCTCTTCCTCCCCGTCTCTTTCCCTCTTCACCATTGCCACCAGCGTCCAAACCCTCATCTTCCTTTATTCCCCTTTCTCTGAAATTGATCTTGACAATCTTTGCCATCATCATACTATTTCCAAACCCAGATGCAATACTGTAACTCCTTGGTAACAATTACTTCAATCAATACAATACTGTTGTAAAGTGAGAGATGAAGCCCACATGAATGATGTATTAGTCAAAAGCTTAATGATGATGTTGGAAGCTTAGTCAAAAGCTTAATGATAATGTTGGAAGCTTAATGATAATGTTGGGTAATGAAGCCATCCAATTTGCCTATAAATAGGCTTGCTCATTCAATTGTAGAACACACCAAAGGAGAAAAGAGGAAAGAAAGGAAGAGAAGAAATGAAGAGTGAGAGGAAACAATTTTAATCGTATTTTATTCGTTAAAGCTCCGATTCGAGCTCACTTCGTGTCTATGAACTCATTTCGTCGTGCTCTACGCAACGGTGTATGTGGACTTGTCAAATTCCTTTTCGGTCAAAAAGTCAACTTTGAGTTCATAATTTAGTCAAAGGGCAAAATTGTCTTTCCGCATAATAAATTACTAATTAAATATGAATTTTAGGTTTGGGTCTTTACACTTTTCATACTCTCTTATTTTATTTCTATAACACGTTATCAGCACAAAAGTCTCTCCCCTTTACTTCTAAATTTTCTCAGCTCAACATTATGTGGTTATTTATTTTTCTCCTCTCTGTCATATATTATATTTATTTGCTCTTGTATTACTAACCACTAATAAAAATGGACCCTTGGTAATAGTAAACATATTATCAGTGGAAGGCCGTTAATAATACTACACTTTTCTTATTTTATTCAGTGGTGGTTTTATCCCCACATTTACTTTATTTCCCGTATGGTGTAGGTTTATTACCCATACAATTTATTTACTGTATGGTGTAGGTTTATTACTCATACAATTTATTTACTGTATGATGTAATTTTATTACCCATACAACAATATTTATTTAAAAGTGTGGTGCGGGTTTATCTTCCACACTACTGCCTTTATTCTTATTTAAAAGTATGGAGTAGAATTAATGCTCATACAATCACATTTACTTTATCACACATTTACTTTATTATTTAAAGTATGGTGCAGAATTAACGTTCATACACGAGGCAATTTAACTTATGAATTTACTTTATCGCACATTTACTTTTACTTAAAGTATGACGTGGAATTAACCCTCATACTTTATGAATTTACTTTATCGCACATTTACTTTCATTTAAAGTATGGTGCGGGATTAACGTCCATATGGCAAGCAATTTACTTTATGAATTTACTTTACGGCATATTTACATTTATTTAAAGTATGGTGAGGGATTATCGTCCATACCAATAATTTATTTACAAGTAATTTAATATATGAATCTATTTTATCGCACATTTACATTTATTTAAAGTATGGTGCGGGTTTATCGTCCATACCATCAATTTAATTTATGAAATTATTTTACTGCACATTTACATTTATTTAAAGTATGGTGCGGGTTTATCGTTTATACCAGCAATTTATTTACAAGCAATTTATTTTATGGATTAATTGTGCGGTATGATGAGTTTTTACAGTATATAGATCAGGACCAGAAACTCCTTGATCCTCATCATACAACTACATCAGGACTTGAAGATCCTTGATGATGATATTGATATGAGAGCTAGCAGTCTCTCCAATACTGTATTTGTAAACAGGTGATCGGATTTGAAGATCCTTGATCCTTGACATATAAATAGGGACCTGGAGTTCTTTGATGATGTAATAGTACCGTATTGGTTAATAGTGCCGTACACATGAATAGTAACTATACTGGAAAATGTACTATATGCATGAATAGACACAAATTTCATGACTTGGTGAATAGTACCGTATACATGAATAGTGATGTATGCATAAATATTAACCATTTTGGGTAAACCGTCACTATATACAAAAGGGAATATGCAATTCCTTAAACTCATGGATGAGCAATTAAATGAGATGCCAGAAGTTCCTTAAAACATGGACAATTATGTAAGGGCTTGAAGTTCCAAAATATATACAAGAAATTATAAAAATGTCCATACCATGAGAATATGTGATTTTGGCCCTATGTTCAAAATCTGACAATATTGAGAACATGAAAGTTCCAACAGTTAAATGGACAACCCTTGAGGTATTATTGCAAATTGTTGTACACCACATATTTCTTTGGTATAAGAAAATGGTGAATTTAATAAAGTTTGATTTTGTTACAATCAACACCTCAAGAAAGAAATATATTTTGTGAATTCTGGCTGTTAAGAATACACCGTGAAATGGATAATATCAGGATAAACCTCAAATGATGAATTGAGGCTCCCCATATATTTTGTTATATTATATGATCTGGGCTGAAAGCAAATGGATCCAAATATATGAGAGATCCCGAACCTAAAGTTTTGGGCATATAGTAGTTAATTCTCTTTACTACTATATTGCAATATTATCATGGCTTTTACTCAATTTATATTTCATGCCCATTTGAAAAGGGGAAATAAATTATGAGGTCATGTTTAGACCGAGCCAGAAGTTCTGGACTCACATGCATTGAAATATGTAATTTTGAGAGATTTGATGTGATTATTTGAACCTATAAGGCACAAGGTTCCAAACCGTCATTTTAAAAAGACGTAACAACCACAGGTGCAAGTTTAATAATTTGCGCAATTATTATAATAGGAAAGAAGACATACAACATATAGATTTTTCCACCTGCAAGGAAAAGCAGGCTCTGCAAAATCTATAAAATTACATTTGTTCTGGAGGCCTCTGAAAGAAGATGACGACTCCTCTTAAGCTTAGCCATGAGCCTCTCGTGGTCTCCCAGAATCTTTTCATTGGAAACTTGTAGCATGTCTAGCCTTCTCAGCGTATCAACGGAGTATGAACTCACCAGTTTCAACAAGACATTATTTTCCTCTTTATGTTTCTCAACCTCCTGTTGAGATTCATGAAGCATTCTCTGGAGAGACGAATTTTCAGTGGTCAGCTCCTGAACCTCATTTGCTCTAACACGCAAACGATCAGTCATGTTAGAAACAGAAGCAGCACTCTGAATGCTAAAAGCCATTGAGTCATCAATAGCCTCTTCATCTGACCTCATTGATAACAGCATTTCATCCATTGGAATAAGGAAATTCCTAGCTACTATGACAGCAGTCGCATCATTCATCATCACAGAATCATTAACCGTAAGATGACGATTTTGGGATACAAAGGATGGACGCTAGACTTTGGCGTCACGAGTTGTGTTGGGAGAAACATTTAAATCAAGATGGTTTGGGCAAGAAGAAGAGGAAGCCATTTTAAGAAGGTTTCGAAGAAAGTCTTAGAAAAACTGAAGTTTCAAAAAATGAAGGAAGTTGAGTTGAAACGCAGTTGCTCCAATCAAGTTTTGCTGAGGCAATATCTACAGGCGAAAATATGGCTACGGTTTCCAAGATCTCAATATTATCTCGGATCCCCATATTCTCTTTTTCTTTCCCAGATTTCAAAACTTCACGCAGCCTCCATTAATGTTTGTCGGCACTTTCGGCGTTTTCAAGTATTATTTTGGTCAAAGCCGATCTTGCTTTGCGGATTGCACGGAGCTACTTTTTCAAAAGCACCGAGAACCTTGCAAATTTTTATGGTTAATTTATTCACCGGTTTTACCTATTCCTCTTATTTGTGTATAAATATGTTACTAACGAAATTTTCTTTCCAGAAGACATCCAGTTTTCTCTATACCTAGTGATGTGATATCCACTTGTTTTTCCTGTCAGTGAGCACTCTATGTGCTTGAGAAGTGAGACTATCTCTGATCATCAATTCAGGAAGCAAGACTATCTCTGATCACGTTTCCGCTACATCAGGGAAATGTAATGACGACCACATGCTCTGATCTCCTGGAGTTCTTCTAGACTAGGAGAAATGAGAGTTTATTGTCTACTTTCATCAGCTTTCTCCCCTGATTGCTTACCTTACCTTGCAATTAATATCACAATTTTTGTATCTTTTCTTTCTTTTTATAACTCTCTGTTCATAAGGGATTTTATTTCTTTAGAACGAACATTCGAAGAAAGAATCCATGAAGTGATCCTAACTCTGAGGGTTATTTGTTTTGACAGAGGCAAAAGAGTTGTGATTTTTGCTCTTGCAGGATATAACTAGATCATCAAGCATTACATTGTATTTGTTGAATCGATACGAGCTTGGAAGATATTTGAGCAAAGTCTCTCCCACCTAAGGATGTAAGCAATACTTATGTTATTTTATACTTGTACTCTTATTTTGATATTTTGTACAACATCCTTGAAGGTGATAAGGCCGTTCCAGAAGAACACCATGCAAAGGACCATTCCAGAAGAATGACTTGCATTATAGATCGTTCCAGAAGAACGACTTGTATTATGACCATTCCAAAAGAATGGCTTGTATCATTCTGATATGTATTCATGAATTATTAATGCAAATTTCATAGATTGCAAGTCGAATACATTAACGATACACTGCATAGATTAAAGTCTCATAAGAACAAAACATGGGTATAGTAGTGATCAATATGATGCACGCCTGTTGCGTAGCAAATTATATGAATTGAAGTCTTGGAAGGACAATCCTTTAACATGTCAATATTGATACGAAGCACGCCTAATACGTAGCAAATTATATGGTTTAAAGTCCCAGAAATTAATTGACATGTATTTATTAATCTGTGGCATGCCTGCAGTATGACAAATATATGAGTTCTAAATGTTCCAACTCCCTAAATGGAGATTATCCACACCCTACTGTAAAATAACGCTCCATTGGAGGTTATGATCTACATTATCACATAATTCATCTTATAAGAGATGTCTGTCTGGAAAGAGACAATAAAAGCCCCTCAGAAGTGGCTTGGGTACCCAAAAGCAAAGAAATGCTTATAATTGATGCATGCGCATGCACATGAGAATGATGTGATCATGAATTGATGAATGAAAATTTTTGATTTTAGAGTAACTACTCAAATCATCAATGGGCTGTGTTGATTGAAACCACGTTCTATTATTAAATGTCGACAATATCATTGGCCAAAATGGAAAGAGGCAACTCCACTGTAGATGAGAATGAATGTGAAAGAACAAACCCACAGTACGAACCACAAAATATGTTAATACTGAAAGTTATACTTGGGTGTTCGAAATAAAAGGGAATATACCCACTTTGTATGACACAATGTTTTTGGCAGAAACAAGAAATGTTGGGTTTTCTCTATATTTACAGATTCAATTGTGCCCCCTTATTGCACATTTGCGGAGACCAACATGTTATTTTTAGGGGTTATTAGAAGCGATTCCCCAAAGATGTATAAATAGCTGGGTTAAAGCTATATAATGTGTTATAAAGTTTAATCCCTTAAACAAAATCCCTGAAAGAATTGCAATTGCATGAAGCAAGTCCCTGAAGGACATGTGCTTGAAGTACAAAACCTGTACTCAATACTAATGTGCATAAATTCCCTAAGTGAGTACATTGATTATAATATGTTTGCAACACATTAAAACTCCTGAAGAGTTCAAGAAATATTTGTCTTGGCCTGAAGATCGAGCATTATGCCAACGAGATTCTTGCTTATACTAAGAAGATATTGAAGTATTTTTATATGGATTATCCGTTGGGCACTTAAATAATTTTCTAGAAGTATACTGGACCGGATATTATATTTTCTATATTGGGCTCAGCTCCATCACCACCACTTTGGAATGATGTGAGGCATATTTGATGCGATCTCCGCAAAACACCATATATGGGCATATTCTTTTCAAGTGAACTTACAAATAGCCCAGATTTTGTTAAATACGCGGACTCTGGAAATTTCTATGGTCGCTTACTGGAAAAAGTTAGTCATGAAGATTTCAAGAGGAGATTTTTCAGGGCGAGCATCCAACAATATTACAAGATTGACTTACAGAAGCAGTGTCAACATATGATCAACAGTATGGCTTAAGGATATTTTGCCAAGCATCAAGGGAAGCGTGCTATCAATAAAGACCTTCACACACTGTACTTTTTTTTTTTCCTTCGTCCAGGTTTTTATCCCACTGAGTTTTTCCTAGCAAGATTTTAACGAGGCAGTGTCGCACGCGTGTTAATATACACAGAATTTTATGTTACCCATGGTTATGTACTCTTTTTTCTTCGATTAGGGTTTTTCCTAGCAAGGTTTTAACGAGGCAACATGAGCGCATTTAACATTATCCTTATGTCCCAAATAAAGTTGTCCTCTTTTTCCTTCGCTTAGGTTTTTTCTCACTGGGTTTTTCCAAGCAAGGTTTTAATGAGGCAACCAATCTAGGGACATGTGGTTTCCAAGGGGGAGTGTTGTAAAGTGAGAGATGAAGCCCACATGAAGGATGTATTAGTCAAAAGCTTAATGATGATGTTGGAAGCTTAGTCAAAAGCTTAATGATGATGTTGGAAGCTTAATGATAATGTTGGATAATGAAGCCATCCAATTTTCCTATAAATAGGCTTGCTCATTCAATTGTAGAACACACCAAAGGAGAAGAGAGGAAAGAAAGGAAGAGAAGAAATGAAGAGCGAGAGGAAACAAAAGAGAGTGAGTTTCCATATGAGAGGAAATTCTGTTAGTGTAAACATCACAAGAGCAAATACAATTCTACTCTCAATATTCAGGGGTACTTTTCATACTCTATTTTTTATTTTTATAATAAATACAAAATTCTCTCAAAGGGTCTCTCTGTTTTGTATTCACTCTAACATTTCTCAACCATTAACACAAACACCAATGCTTCCACTATTCCATTTCATCATCATCATAATCATCAATACTAGTTTTCTCTACCTCTCTTTAAACTCTATTACCTAGGTCCCGTTTGGTTCATGGAATGAATTTGAGGGGAAATCATTTCCTATGTCATTCTCCAAGGAATGAGAATTGAAGATTCTTTTCCCACGTTTGGTAATACTGAGAAAGTAACCGGGAAATATCACTTTATTTCCTTTCCCATATTTGTTTTGAGTAGGATTGGAAAACAAAGTTTGTATAAATTTTCAATTATACCCATATTAAATCAAATAAAAAAAGAATGCATTTAATGATATATTGTAATTCTAAATTGTTATTGGGGATAAAATGGTCATAAAAATATGTATTTAATGTTAGCATGGCAGGTATATGGGTGGCAGTCATGGCAGGTAGTGTGGAGAAGGGTGGCAGTCATGGCATGTTTTTAGGATTATAGGTGTTGAGTTCGGGACGGGTTGCTGTTGGGAATTCTCTTTTTCTTAAGTTTTTCTAATTTTATTTCATAAGATAAAAATTAAGAAATAAATCCAGCTGTAAAAAAAAGCTTAATTTCTATTTAAAGAGAGGTAGGGATATGGGTGGCAGTCATGGCAGGTAGTGTGGAGATGGGTGACAGTCATGGCATGTTTTTGGGATTAGAGGTGTTGAGTTCGGGAGGGGTTGCTATTGGAAATTCTCTTTTTCTTTTTCCTTTTTCTTATGTTTTTCAATTTTCTAATTTTATTTCATAAGATAAAAATTAAGAAATAAATCCAGCTGTAAAAAAAGTTTAATTTCTATTTTAAAATAGACATATGACAATATTTGAATAAGAGTATCATATGCTGACGTGGTACATCCGTACTATTCTATAATTTCTCCTTACCTTCGGGCTTGTTCAATTTCGTGGCTCACTTTTGATCATGGACTATTCCTTTGCGGGTGGTGTTCTTGCAATTTCAAAAGAGGAGGAATGAAAATGCTCTTAAGCGATAAAATGTTATTGCAATTGCATGTATTATAAAGGCTGTATTTTCACATGAAAACTCCATGATTGCCCATGGGGTCATCGACAGGAGGAAGGTGCCATATAATTATTAAAGAAGCTGGTAGCTGCTGACGCATGAAAACACTCAGCAGGCCATCCATATTTTGCGGTTTCATAAAGGTACACGTACAACACGAAAGGGGAAAGGAACTTAAAAGGAGTAGTTGAGATCAACCCCTATGGATTCGACACCAATGGTTTTTTACCAATTCAATTCAATCTAAATTTTTATTAGATTACAAAATTTACAATTCAATTTAATATGGTCGGATGTCAGGATCCAATCTAATCTGATTTAATGTATATTGAATTAGATTAGGTTGAATGATTGGTTTGTATGAAAAAATAATCATCACAAAAAAAAAATTCATAATCTTTCATTATCATATAATACAAAATTCAATATGATCAAAGATATGACATTAATATAAATTAATATAATAATATATTTAATATGTTAATGTTTTTTAATTTTTTTCAAAAATAATTTTAATATATTAGTGAAAAACAAAATGAAAGTGTAGATATTATACAATATGAATGTGTATTAATGTGTACATTGGATTGGTTCAATTTAGGTTAGATTTTCAACTTTTGATCCGTCATCTGAACCGATTCAATTGAATTTTTATTTTTCTAATCCAATCAAATATGCCAATGTCGTCAAAATGAATGAAAATTGAATTGAATTGGATTGGATTGGTCGATTTTAGCAAATTGATTTGAATCCTGCACAGCACTAAGATCAACTATTATTTGTTCTTCTCCTGGGTTCACATGACAGGACTGCCATGGAAATATGGATGTGTATAACGTGAGCAAATTGGGTGGTAGAGATTGTGCAGCAGCAAAAACAATAGGGGGGCGTTGATGGACAGGTTCTGCTCCTTTGGAAAGAATACGTCAGATCAACTTTGAGTGGCTTTTAACCAAAGATGTAAAGCCGTTCTCATGAACTTGAAAGGAAGGGATACGATTGGTATGAAGAATTTCCCTGCACAAGTTTTTATTTATTTATTGTTACAAGCACTATCGGGGTAGAGGAGACGAGCATCGGACTGAATCCTAAGATCTCGAGTGCAAAAATAAATACTTTTTAACCAATTGAACTACAAATCTTTTATTTTCCTCCACAAGTTGAAATTAGAATAATTTTATATTTTTGACCCACGGTGGATAAAACCCGAAATAAATCGAATTCCTAGGTGTATCGGTTGTTCTGTCCAGTAATAAAATGGACCAAAGAGGTTGGGTTTTATGATTTCAAAAAGAACAAAAAGGGTTGGGTTTTAAGAGCATTGGACGTGAGAGGAGGAGATACAATCATACAGATACACAAGTCTGCAATATTTATTATTGTTCGCTACAACTTACAACAAATAACACAAGACTCATTAACTGAACTCAACATTGATACAAAGAAAGAAAATACAACACTCACTGATTAAATATCTGAAATTTATTTCCTAGTGCGATTTATTTATTTTTGGTTTTTTCAATAATTGGCCTTGATTGGAAATATAGTAGTAATTAAGGGCACTTGAGGCGATTGCCATGGGTGGTCATATCAGTGTAGCACCTTCCACAGGCCTCCCGGTTGCCGGAGGTACCCGGAGGAACACACTTGCACCTCACACAGCAGGTACCGCATGCCCTTGTGCACACGTTTGGCCTTGAGTGCAACCTGCACCTCGAGTTGCATAACTCATCACAATCTGCATTATTATTAATTATCAAATTAATACAAAACAAAACACATTTAATTAACACACACCGCTGTGTTAACGTATGTTATTTATTAAATACTAAATGAACTACATGCATGCATCATAAACAAAGGCAAGGGATTGAGAAAAGGCATACTCAGGTAGGGTAAAAGCCTTCTGTTTGCCCCTTTCACCACCTAGAGTAATCGGTAAGAATGAAGTAATTAAATATCCAGCACACAAAACAAACCCAAAATAGAAATAAAAAAGAAAGGTCGTGGTGATTAGTCTAAACCTGGGTTTCATGGTCTTGTATATTCGAATCAGATGAGACCTGCATGTATGGAAAAACATGTAAATATTTTGGTGAAGGCATGATCTCCAGAGGAAAAGAGTTGAGTAATAAAGGGAAGGGAGTGGAACTTGAAGGCTTTTATTCACCTGCGTCTCCATGCAGAAGAGCAAAACCGCCATAACAAGAAGCAAGCGTAAAGCCATTTAATTTAAACACAAGCAGAAGCAGTGTTGTATATATCCGGAACTGAAAGGCAGAGCTCTTGATATACATAGCATAGCAGTTGCCTCTTAATAATACAGTTACCTTATTGCCCATGTATCTTCTCCCATATTGCGCATGTCTTGTCTTCTACTCTTCTGCGTTTAATTAGATGATGAACACAACAGTGTCGTTTTATTTTGTGATTTTGTTTTCAACTAAGTACGACGCCATCGGGGTCTGAAACCATGACAGACCCCATTTTGGCAGTAGCTGACTTTGTTTTGTAATACAAACATATGATATCTTACAAGAAGTAGATATACTCTTCTCTCTCTCTCTCTCTCGTCTTTCCTTTTTGGATGTGAACCAGTAATAGTATGCATGCATAACATAACTATTTTAGGATAAGATAAGATCATAAAAAATGAATTTGAAATAAAAATGGTGATGGGCAGCAGGATGCAGGAGGCAGGCTACGAGCTGGCTGGATGCATGGATTGGAAGTATGCATGTATACAGGAGACAGATCTGCTCTAGTTGTATTGCATGCATAATGTATGTATGAAAAAAAAAATGAAAATAAAGAGAATGATACGTCATAGTGCATATTTTGTCACAAGATGAATTTTGAATCAATCTTTTGTTACAAGACGGATTTTGAATCAATAATGTCGAACATGTCTGAATTATTGTGTTTTTTTTTTCTTTCAAACAAAATAATATTTTAAATTAATCTAATATACGAAGAAGGTGATAGAACTCAAGTGCAAAGAGCGTATGCACAACTTTACCCAACTGAACTAAACCACGAGTGCAGAACAAAAATAAAAAGTGGGCCAAGGCACAGAAATTGAAACGGTGGGTGTGTCCTGCACTTAAATTTCAAGAGGACCAGCTAGCTCACTAGAAGTTGAGGCGGTGGTGCGGTGACACAACAGTCAATGTTCCCAGCTACGACATGAATGCTGTTTCCAAAGTGAGCCACGCACACGCTACACCGCTTAACAGTTCAACAGAATCATCCATCCAAGGCCATATGGCATTGCATTGCATCGGCACCCTCAAAACTCACTTCTCTAATTTATAAAGGCACCACCACTCATCTTTTCTTGGTTGGTCTTGGTACTAAATACTAATAATAAATCATTACAAAAACTTATCTGAATTTATCAGTACATTGAAAGATACAAAGCTTTGTAGACTTATACTTCAACTCTCTAGTGAATAACACCACCCCCAACCCCCAACCCATGAAAAGAAAAAGAAAAGCCTTACGAACAGTACCTATCTATGACTGAAGAGCTAACTATGATCTCTCAATGTCAAAATTTCCAATTTGTTCCTCAGTAAGTGGAAGTCGATAAGAACTCAAAATTTTCAACCACAAGTTTGGATATTGGAGTTCTTACCCATGCTTCCTGGGAAAAAGAATAAACCAAAAGACCTCGTTTCCCACATACCACCCACATTTCTAGTCTAATAAGTAAGCCTTCTAGAAAAAAATGTTGATTTCTTTTTCACTCATCTCATATACATGGTCTCTTGCATCTGTCAAAGCACTCTGCATCATGCAAAAGTTCATTAAGATGCATGTGAAAACAAGCAGCACAAAATAAAATGCCAAAATGGTGAAAGACAAAAAAAAATAACCCTTAAGAGGATGAGAAGGTTACCTGCCCAAATTTGGTGAGGAAATTACTCGCAAGGTTCAGAGATGTGACTGTCACATCTTCATTGGCCTTCAGTGCTTGAGCAATTGCAAACGCCCCGTCATCCTGAATACAAAACCATTTTCAAATTGTGCAAAATACTGCTAAAATGTGAAAAAAGCGCACGGAAAACACAAAGTCAATACATACTCTGATTTCATTGAACCCTAAATCTAACGAACTTAAAGCTTCATTCACCACTTTTAAGCTACGAGCCAGGCAGGATGCACCCTGCATTTTCCAATGCATAAAAAGGAAAATAACATTAGATTGGAGTGATCAAAACGACCCAAATGGAGTATAAAGACATTGATTATCTACAGGAACTAACTTCATTTCGAAGTCCATTTGCCCGCAAGTCCAGAACGCGTATTGTAGTATTATATTTTAACATATCCGCGATGAACTCTGCACCCTTTGCACCAATCTGCAAAAGATTTTTATATTACATTGTTACCAGATCCTCTCAAACGGATACAGAAAACCCAGATCGAAGATCTAGAAATAGATAAGCATATGTGAAAAACAATAGATCACCTGGCACCAGCCAAGCTTAAGGGTTTCTATGTTTCCGTGAAACTTGAGAACTTCGGATAAAGCCTTCACCCCATCAGGTCCCATGGGATTATAACCAAGCTCCAACTGAGAGAAGAGAGAAGTTTCTGCCATTACATTCATGAATAGAAATGAAAAAGGAAAAAAAAGGAAAAGGGCACAGATTAGAGACTTACAAATGTAATGACAGAATTAACTTTCAACGCTTCAGCTATGGCAGTGACTCCCTTGGCATGGATGTTATTTCCTCCCTTTGAGAGCGACCCAATGTTTTTTAAATTAGTATGTTCAGGACCTCTCTTTTTTCGTTTTTAAATAAAATAGAATAAAACATGTACATAAAAAGTTATGCTAACAAAGAAGCATGCTCTTCTCACCAGGTCTATGGTTGTTATTGTCCGGTTTTGCTTCAAAGCATCTGCAATGTTTTCAGCTCCCTAAACATGAACAGGATTTACACATCAGCAAGGATGAACTAAGTTTTAGCACAAACAATGAACTAAGTTCCAAAATAAGTATGTAGATAAAAATTAGTTTTCAATTCTCTTTTATGTCTTAAGCTTGTCAAATGCCAGAAACATCCAAACAGTGATAACTGTCGCAGTAGCAGTAGTTCAAAGCAAGCTGACAACCTTGAAACGACACTTAATGGAGGACTTGATCCATCAATCTAATTTCACATACAAAAATCCTAAATATTCTATGTTAAGTGATTTTAACCAATGAACAGGGAACCAAATAAAAGTACGAGTTCGCATAAGTGTGCGGCAGAAATGGTTAACAACTTGAAAATACCATACCTCATCACCTATATCATTCATGTAAACGTTCAACCATAACAAGCTCTTGGTCTTTTTGACATATCCACCAACATGAAAGGCGCCTTTTGCACTAAAAGAGTTGTTGCCAATATCTAGAAGTGTAAGTTTACCTGAGCAAATATGCATATCAGATCAATTGCTGAAAAAATAAAATAAAATAGCTCAATAACTGATGTAGAACTAGGAAAACTATTCATATGCATTCTACATCACTAACGTTGGCAATTGATATAGTGAAATGCAAACCTTTATGTAATGATAAACCTGACATCAAAGCAGCCACTCCTTCATCTCCAATAGAATTTCCATGCAAATGAAGTTCCTGCATAGATAACATAGCTGTTAACCTCAGATCCCTTACAATGAAGAACTTAATCCATTCTGTTGCGAACTCATCTATTTATATGCAACAATATTGTGACATATCAAAGAAGAATAATGATCACCATTTCTTGGCAACACTAAATAGGGTTTTGTCAATCTCTAAAAGAGTTGATGAAGAGCAGATTTTGTGAATCCATTGTGACTGAATGTCTTTTTAAGGCTTCTTATTACATAGTCAGTTCAGCTATCCAACTACTTGTATTTTCCAGTTAACAGAGGATGTAAAATACCTTCGAAATTTATACAAAATTCTGAGGGATCATCAACATAGAGTGGTAAATTAATTTGTCTCAATGCAAAACAGAAAAAGAGTGGAAGTGACGAAACATGTACCCTTAAAGACTTGTTCCCCTCAAGTCCTTTCGCTAAAGCATTGGCCCCCAGGGCACCACCATAATTGCCACTATAAAAAATAATAAAATGACATCAGAATTTCTAAAAAGAATAGAAGTTAAGTACCACTACAATATAATTTTTAACTTAGTGTGCTCAAGAATAGCCACAGCCAAGCAATACAAACAAACAAACGGTACATATAAACCAGAAATTGTATTATATAAGAAAAAGGAGGAGGGTGCACTAACTTCAGATGTATATTCCGTATTGTGTTGTTCTCAACAAGAGCTCCAGCAAGACTTGTAAATCCCTACCTCCATTTTGCAAAGAGCAAATCACAAATAGAACCAGTTAGTCAACTGTGATTGAAGTCATTAAAACCTACAATCTTAGAATATCTGGAGGCAACTCCTTACAGAGTAGTCGATCATATTGTTGTTAAGTTCGAGAGCACGCAAGCTTGAATTATTCTTCAACATTTCTGCAATAGCCTTTGCACCCTGCACAGTGAAGCCGTCAGCTTGTTAGGCATATCATTCATGGACAATCCTTTCCTCTTGCAGATTTTGAAGGCACGTGTCTGTACTCATCAGGGCACTAGCTTTGATAGAAAGAAGTAAGCTAACCTCATCCCCTAAGTCAGTACTGTTGAGCTGGAGCTTTTGAATACCATTATTATTCGCCAATATATCACATAGGCACTGTGAAGAAGAGTACATCACACAACATTAAGCTCTCAGATTCAAGAATAAGCAATAATATACACATGCAACTGAGCCACAAACTTTTTCTTTGCACTCCCATGGTTGAAAAATGTTATTTTGCGTAGGGAGCAGGGAGCATTTGATGTTCAAAAGAAAAAATTTCCGACACTCAATCTTGCAAGCAAACTAACAAAATAACTTTATCATAAACAGATGGAATTTGGACTGACCTTAATGCCTTCATCTCCAATGGGGTTTCCAGAAAGATTAAGAGTCTTTAACATAATGTTAGCTTGAAGAACACCATCCAAGGCTTTTATTCCAGTTCCAGTTATTCCATTTGCAGCAAAACTCACTTCTTCAGCAGTCTGAAACACAATAAAAGCACACAATAATTGCCCAAAGTCACAATATTTCATAAATTAATAAGATTAATTTTTTATTATATATATAATAAAAACAGATAGTGGAAATATTTGACTAAAGAACTCAAACCTGATTGTAACCCAAACTCTCAGAAAGAAAAATTAATCCTTCATCTCCAAAATTACGCCCTGTCAAAATAAAGTGTTGCCAAAAATATACATGAGTTTTTTACATTTTGTTTGGAAGTATAGTACAATCATTACATTAATTGAATAATAAACCCCGTTTGTATTCAAAAGAAGAAAGAAAGATACAATCAAGTGAGAAAGTTGACAAACAATAATAAACCTCTTATGAAAACATATAACTTGAAATATGAATTGTTACTGAAATTAACACGAATGAAATTGGCATCTAAATGAAATTGATATGAATAATGGAAAATAAGAACGTAAAGTATAATATAATTTTTAGCCAGTATTTTTCCTAAAAGTCTGTAAAAATAGAGAAGCTGCATGCACGAGCATTAAAGCATCTAGAACTACCTGACAAGTCGACACTTCTGAATGACCTAAGTTCCTTGGCGAAGTCATTGAGCTTCAGCTTGGACTCTCTCTCAATCTTTGCACCAAAACCTGTAAGCAAATTTGAACCGGCGGCAAAAGACCACTTCATTCCTTCGGCAGGCGTTTTGTTTTCAACAGATGAAGTCCTCTGCCGCTTTGGAACAAGGATTTTCTCCACCAATTTCCACAAAACTGTCAGCTGAAGACATAAATTAGTGCACCAATTTGGGAGGCATGGTAAACATAAAGATGAAATTATAATGGCGGAACAAAAAAATGACTTTGATTATCTCAAGCGCAATAAAGGGTATTTATCGACAGGTAGGGGAAGTGTCATCCTCGTCTACATTCGGCATTTATATATGGACCAGATTAAGACAGAAACAGAAAAAGAACAATGCTTTTTGCCAGTTGAAATTTGCTAATAATCAATTATAAAGGCTTCTACTTCCTGATTTCTAACCCACATTTCAACCAAGTTAGAGTTTTTCAAGAAGCAAAACACACACACACACACACACAAAAGAAAAAAAAGAACAAAAAAAAAAGAGGAATTGAAAGCAAATTCAGTACCGAAAGTGACGGCAAAGAATGAGGCGGCGGGAACGACGAAGGAAGCGAGCTGCTTGACTGGAGCAACAGGCAATGAGCTCGCGCTCTGTGATTCTCTATACACTCTCCGAGCACTGGCGGGCCTTCTAGGACCTCCCTCAGCCGCAGAAGCCGCTTTTACCACCAAGCATCTCCTCCTTCGCGGAAGGATAGGAGGTAAAAACACAACCTGCGTACGATAGCCCAGCCAAGCACTCCCCGAACCTTGGGATTGGCATTGAGATTGCAGCCTCTGCTTGTTCGTGAGGGGCCGCAGCAGAATCTGAGAACCCAACAGTAATTTCATTATTCAAGTAAAAGAGGATAACAGAGAGAGAGAGAGAGAGAGAGAGAGAGAGAGAGAAAGAGAGAGAGAAGAGAGTACCTTAGGATGAGAGCAGAGAGAGATGGCGGAAGCGGAGCCCATAGGGTGAGTGAGATAGAAGTTAGAAGGGCATAGAGAGGGTTGTTCTTGGCGACGTATGTACGGATATGGCTATGGAGGTTTGTGTTGCAGAGTTAATAGTATTCTGCAGCGGCGGGGTCTCTGAGATTGTTATCGAACAAACCAGCAGCAGGCGATCAGTCTATCAACTACCGAGACACTGTCCAAACTTTGTTTCCCCTGTTCAGTGGACGCTTCACAGCTCTCTTGGGCCTTGCTATTATTGGATACATACATTGTAGGGCTTATCTCAATTTTGTTGGACTGTTTGCCTTTGAAGCCCAAAACCAACAGTCTCGAATTGGGCCTTGCTGGTTTTTTTTTTTTATATGTTATTTTCCAAGCAATATATAGATGACACTTGTCAAATGATACTACAATGAGGGGCTATAATGAGGGGATCTTTAATATTCACCGATCAATGAAAATGTTTCCTTTTTTATTTTATTTATAGAGACGATCAATGAAAATAATTAAGTTCAATAATTTCTTCATATTATTGGACGCCTAGCTGGATTGAAACTCTCAACACACCTCCTCAACGTAACCCTAGCATTATAGAAGCTCCACGTGGTGTCAACGTCAACCAAAACATTAACGCCAATTTGGGAGTGTTTATGTAAAGAAACCCTTATGTTCATAACTACTTTTGCTATAAGCTTTTTTATTAGGAGCACAACGACATTTTTACCAAAAACTCTGAAATTCTAAGATGTGGTGTTATATCTTTATGTGGAAGGGCTTTTAGCTTTCTATGTTAAAATACTCATCATTGAGACCAAAGGTTATGTTTGTTTTTCTTGTTGTTGACTTGTCTTTTTTAATTCCCATTTTTAATTTGTAGGCAAGAATGAAAAGCCAATTAACTATTCAATTTTTCCTAGATAAAATAGACAAACCAAGTCGGCAGAACAAGTTTTAAAGCTCAGAGAGGAGATAGTGCAGAAGCTGACAGCTTGTAGCCTTGTACATTTCTCCATAACGATTAACGAAGTCATAGGACCGACCGAACAAGGCAACCCCATCATCCTGTATATATAGTCTAATCTGTATGGTTAATGGCTATAAGCTAAAAAGGGTAAATCTCTCTGCTATCGAAAGTCAAGGGCTTGTCATGGCTTCTCAGATCACATTGGCAATGTTTGCTTTGTGTTTTGCCTTACTAGTTATGCTTGGTTCTGCAGCTGACATGCCAGGCATGCCCGGTATGGGGGCGGCTACCCCTGCAGCGCCACCCTCTGGCAGTGGCTTCACATGTCCATCAATGGCTGTTGCCTTCTTTGCTTTGGTTGCTGCTTTTGTTGCCTAGAGGAGGAAGAAGCTCTGATCGCTGCCTCTGTTAATCTTACAGTTCGTCTCAGCTTATGGTTTCGTTTGTAATCTGGATTATGTAATTGTCAGCATGGTATGTTTGGAATTTCACATGTCATAGTTTCTGTTTAATTTGTTTTTGTGATGTTGGTAGAAATTTTGTAATAATATGTGCTATAAGTTTATTCAAGCATTGAATGAATCTTTTAATATGGAATAAAAGGTCTCTAAATAAAAAACCTGAAAGGTGCTGGCTGTTACAAACATATGAAACCATCCGTATGCACACTCAAAACACACATACTCGAAGGCACAAACATAAAAGAAAGAAGGAAAAACTTCATGCACCATCTGGTGGAGATATCAAGGATTTGGTTAACAAGACCAATTGAGATGAACGTATAAGTGAGCTGGATTTGTGAAACAGACTGAACTTGTGATATGAATTTAAATCATAAATATATACAAAACCGGCAAGTCTCTGTAGAACTCCCACCATCCAGCTTGAAGAAACACCAATGGAAGAACAAGTAAGTTGTATACTTGACATTTAATGAAATAATTGGAGTAACTAAGAAGAAGGGACTTTCAGATATGAAGGTGCAACTTCCCAGTTGAATCTGCTAGGTAAGAATGGGCAAATGCTGCATGTATTGCAGAACCAATAGGAAGCACATCCTCATCAATGAAAAAGTAAGGACTATGTGGCGCATATATGGCTCCTTTCTTTTCATTTCCTGTGCCTAAAAATAGCATTGACCCAGGTACCTTATCCAAGTAGAAAGCAAAATCCTCACTCCCCATGAAGGTAGGAGCTAATTTTGTGTTTTCTTTTCCTACTATTTTGGTTGAGATGCGTCTTGCTTGTTCGTAAATTCTCTCATCGTTTATAGTAGGGGGGATGCTAGGGTGTTCATTTCCTAAGAATTCAATCTCAGCAGAGCACCTATGTACAGCTGCCTGCCCTTTTACAACCTGACAGGAAGAAAGTGGTTTGAATAAACATTCAAAAAAGAAATGTCTTTGATGTTAAATACCCAATTAGGAACTAATATATTTTGATCTACATGGGAAATTTGTTACCTCTTCTATTCTTTCCCTGATTGCATTGAAGCTCTTCTTGCTAAAAGCTCTAAAAGTACCGGAAATTGTAGCTGATTCTGGGATGATGTTAAATGAAGTCCCTGCTTGAATCATAGCTACAGAAACCACCTGCATTAATGGTCAATGCATTGCTCAGCACTGTCTTACAAAATCCTGCATTTTTCTAAATAATTGCAGACCAAATTACACAAATAAGCAATATACCTGGGAATCTAAAGGGTCTGCCTCTCTCGAGACGATGTTTTGCAAGCTAATCACTGATGCTGATGCTGCCACAATTGGATCAATGGATTGTTGAGGAATTGCTGCATGACCCCCTTTTCCATGAATCTTTGCTTTGAAGCTCCCACAACCAGCTAGAAATTCTCCAGGCCTTGATGCAACAACACCACTTGGATATCTATGCACTACGTGCAACCCAAAGATGGCCTCCACATTATCAAGCACCCCTTCTTTGATCATGTCCTTCGCACCTATGCCGCGTTCCTCAGCTGGTTGAAATATAAGAACAACAGTTCCCTGTAACAATGTGATAGTAGATTTATAAGGTGACCGAAAAAAGATGAAAATCTTTTATATATATATATATATATAATCAAAGAATGATCATAACTTCACCTGTAATGTGTCTTTCAATTGTTGAAGTACTTTAGCAGCACCAAGAAGCATGGCAACATGTGCGTCGTGGCCACAAGCATGCATTTTTCCGTCCACTTTGCTCTTGTGCTCCCATTCCACCAATTCCTATACTCGTATGCAGATGCAATGTTGTCAATACAAAGTGCTTTTTGATTAAGAACATCAAATTGAACACTACAGTTGATGATTTTGATTATTTCTCTCTTTTCCTACATTATGATTTTGAGCTATATAAAGCTTAGCTTTTGTCATGTTCTGTATGACATTGCGGGGGAGATAAAAGGGTTCTCTGTTTCACTTCACATGCTCATCAACAAAAGCTCGAAAGGCTACGGTTCTATGGATCAAGGAAAAGTAGCCTGCTGTACCATTTATGTCTTAGTCGTTTTACCACAATTACTTGTCACAAGAACTTTGATTAAAAGCTAAAGAAAACGAATACAGAGCAGAAATATATACATCTATGTGATTAAAACCCAACAATTGAATTGCCATTGCAAAACCATGGGTAAAACATTTGTATGTGTTTTCCTTGACACAAGTATATAATACAAGGATCAAAGCAACAGAGTATATCAATCTGATCAAACCCAACAATTAAGGTAAAGGAATTTAAACTAAATTGACTTAGCTAACCTGAATGGGCAAAGCATCCATATCTGCTCTCAGAGCAACAAAGGGAGGAGAGCCAGAGCCAATAGTGGCCACCACACCAGTATGCGCCACAGGCCATGTATATGCAACACCAATCTTGTCAAGCTCGCGCCTAATGAGTGCGCTTGTTTTGAATTCTTCATATGCAAGTTCTGGGTTTTCATGGATTTCTCTCCTCACATTCTTCATCCAATTTACTGTGTGAAACTCATTGGCCAGCCCAACTATCTGCTTTTTCAATGAATAATCCTGATATGTGGTAGACAAGCACAAGGTTGTGGTTGTGGCAATGGAGATTAGGAACAAAAGTTGCAGAAGGTCCATGCTGCCAAATGGTAGATTCAATATTTCTAACAAGTAGCTAGAAATGTGTAGTTATATATACAAGAAAATTATATATATATATATATATATATATATATAATGATAGGAAAGACTTTTCTACTTGGAAATTAAATTTCTCCAAGTTAGGGGAGCAAAGAAAATCTGAAACCCAAGCATGGTAGTCAATAAGAGAGAGATTATATATGCATGATTCTATTTAGGATTTTGCTTTTTGACTGTTTGTATCAAAATTGGTCAAAATACGAGGTCTAAAAACATTTCAATAAAATTCACTGTACATGCTGCCAAATAAACGTAAAATTCATTAGACTTAAAGAACCACGTGTCATTATCAGAGTTCTTTCTGATTGTAGATCAACTTCTATGTGGATTTGAGTGATGCCGGCGTTGGATTGGACCCCACCAAATTATGTGGAGCAGATTGGAACAGCAACAAGATGTATGGAAATAAAAGGAAAAATAACAAAAAGTCACGTGTTGAAATTTGGAATAGTAAGAGACGTGTGTTGTGTGAATTTGGAAAATCGCAACGACCCCTCCTTACCCTGGTTACCCGGAAAAACATTTAGCCTAATTGTCATTTCTAGTTGCACTTTTTTATTTTCAATCACAAAAAACGTGCATAAATAAGTTAAGTTGCAATTGAAAGGTCATATTTTCCACTGTCATCCGTCACTGTTTAAGTCTCAAGTCTTAAATCTGGACCTTTTTCAAATTTGCATGTGATTAATGTGAAGAAAATGATCCTTGTGATTGTGGAAGAAAAATATCTGTTGACCAAGCCAAGTCTTTTCATCTTCATATTCCTACTGTCCACAACCAATGAATCATTGTGGCATCTTTGTAACTGGAGTGAGACCAATGGCGGAACCGGAATTTTTATATGAATTGACTAAATTTTTATTTATTTATTTTATTTATAAAATATATGTTATATTATTATTATTTTTTAAACAATAAGTTCATTCACATACCAAACAAATATAATGCAAAGAAATACATAATATATGTAAAACATTAAATTAAATACATGGTCACTTATCAAATTAAATACATTGTCAAACATTAAATTAAACACATATTGCCAAACATCCTAGTGAAGTAGAACCCTACGCTTCTTGAGTTTCTCAAAATCTATGATTATTGAATCTGAATCAATATCCATAAAAAGTTCTTTCTCAATGTAGACAATAAGGGAATCTGTCAAATACTCATCCTTCATCTTATTGCGAAGTACATTTTTAATATGTTTTATAGCTGAAAATGCTCGTTCTGTAGTCGCCGTAAAAACTGAAAGAGTTAACACTAAACGAATCATCCTATCAATCAAATAATATGTATGTGCTCTAATTTGAGCTACTTCGATTCAACACCTTTATATCTTCAACAAAGTTCCTCCCTGGAAGTCTCTTACCTTGTTTATGAAACCCATAAACCAAATTATATGGATTATCAATCCATCATGGGTGGCAACCCACAATCAAACAAACGGATGGCAATCCATGCTTGGGTATAAAACCCGTTAAGTCAATAATGCTCTGCCAAGTGAATCTCCATGCTCCTCCGAAGTCTCCCATGTTTGGGTATAAAAGCTTCTATACAAATTGTGGAGCCATGATATGCTATGCAATAAGGGAAAAAAAAAGTGCCGCAAGACCAAAGCACCATTTTGGCACGCTCTAAGAGCAGCTCCAGCGCTACTATCAAACCGGGCCAAAGGCCCCCCGAGACAGCCCAGACGAGCTCCAGCGCTGCAGACGAAGCCCGGGTAAGTTGCGGGTCCCACGAGCCCGGGCAGGCCCAAGGGCGAAATACACGTGCCAACGGTAAAAAAATTTGAACTTACCGTGTGCTGACGTCACCACATGCAGGCTCCAACGGGAAGATGACACGTGTCGCCACCGGGTGTCTCCGATTGGTTTTTTTCCAGAAATCCTACGGTTCTCATTTTTTTTGGCTAAAATTTTTTTTTAAAAATCCGAAAAAATTCTGAAATTTTAAAAAAAAAAATACCAAAAAAGTATGTATTTTTTCCCTATAAATACCTAACCATTTTATCTACTTTCAACACCAAATCTTCATACAATTTGTTCTCCATACAATATTTTCTACTCTCCACTCACATTATTCATTTTCCACACCAATTCTCCATACAAACTCATCTCCTTCCAATATTTTTTACTCTCTACTCATATTTTCCACTTTCCACACCAATTCCATACAAACTCTTATCCTTCCAATATTTTTTACTATCCACTCACATTTTTGTACTACTTTCCATTTGTAGAAAATAAACAAATGGCATCTTCTGTCGAAATCGGAGGCTCGTGGTCAACCAAGGAAGATATTGCGTTGTGCGAGTCTTGGGTGAACGTTAGTCATGACCCTATCACGGGCAATGAGATGAAGTTCCATCATATGTGGAGCAAAATTCACCATCCTTATAAATACAATATTATAAATAGTCAAAGATTGAACCATACAATCACCATCCTTATAAAATATAAAGTACCAATGTACATCAGTAGAGTTCAATAACTTTAGTTGCCCTTACTATACAAAACTATGAAATGCCAAATATTCAATAAGTACACTACAAAAGTATGCATACATCATTAGGGTCCAAAATACAGTCAGCCGCTATATCAAAAATGCACAACACTAACTGCATCTATTCAAGTCCATGAGTACCTTGATCTGATTCTAAAAGTCAGTCTCAGTAGGGCCTGCATCCCCCTAAAAATAGATAATCTCTACATTGCCACTGTCTTTTATTTCCTGTGAAAGGTTTATAATAAGCTTTCTTCACATTACTCTTGAAACTTCTCCACAACTTTTCAATTGGATGACCCTCATCACCATCTACTTCAATTTATTACCCATTGGGTGACCCTCATCACTCATCATCATCTACTTCAATTTACAAGTAAAACCAAAAAACAACAAAAAAAACTGAGAATAAAGAATATATTACCCATTGTAGTAGTGAATGCATGCTATTTGAACTTGTGTTGAATTCATGCTAATTGATTATTTGTGGTTGTCTATGATTGATTATTTAATGCAGGATATTAGAGGAGGATTCAGAAGCCAAGGCAAAAGTCAATCTAGGGGCAGATTCACCATTACTCAAACTACTCAAAGAGGAATAAGTCAATCTAGATACTAACAATATGGGGAGAGAAACTGCTCTCAATGTTGGGGGAGGGCTTGGAACTCCTCCAAATGGTGGTGGAGGGAGAGGCAATCTTCAAAATGCTATGGGGAGGGAGGAACTGCTCAAACTGGTCAAGGGAGAGGAACTCCTACTGTGTTTTTCTATGCTAGGGGTTTATAGAATGAGTCAATTATAACAACTACATCTATAAAGTATAAATCTCCATCAAAAAAGGCAAAAACTCATCACATGCAGTCCTCATGAACTTTTGCAAGTGTGGAAGTCTTTACCTTTTAATTGATGGATAACTTTTGATTTTGGTGGATGACTTTTGAGTTTGTGGATGGCTTCTTTGATGTAATAAAATATTTGGTTGGTTAGGATTAGACTTATTTTGGGAATTATTATGTATTGTATAATGTATGGGAATGGTTATGGACCTATTTGGTTGGTTAGGATTAGACTTATTTGAGAATGATTATGTATTGTGTAATGCAGGAGAATGGTTATGCATCTATTTGGTTAAAGCTCTTGTTTGGTGTGCAAGTTTGTACAAATTTTATGCATGAATTATCTAAACTTTGTTACAACTCTTGTTTACCTTTGTGTTTGGATAAGGGAATTGTGAAACTTTGCACTCAATTCCTACAAATTTTTTATCACACTAATTTTGTTATGCTTCGCATTTGACATAATTGTTCACGTGTGCAAAATGGATATCAATGTGCAAACACAAACATACTTTAACTTCAACTACATTTCAATTAAAAGCTAAGTACATAACTAGCAGACACAAACAGACCTTACAGACTCAAAAGCCAATAACATAGTTGTTCACATACACAAACAAACCTCACAAATTCAAAAGCCAAGAACATAGTTCTTCACATACACACTCAAAAGCCAAGTACATTGAAGCATTTTCATTACATTAATTCCAATTTGGGTTTTTTCCCCACCCTATTTTTGGGTTTCCAAAACCCATAAACAAACACACATAACATTACACTTAAACAGATTCCAACCCAGAACTGAAGCTTTTTCTTTTCCGCTCTCTGCAACTTCAGTTCCTTTTCCATGCTCTCATGTTTCGCAAGAGCCCATGAATGATTTGCTTCGAATGTTCACACATTTATGTGTCCGCCCACTCCCACAAATCACAGCCACCACTTCTCTGCATCATTGTTCATATCAGAAAATAAACAACAAAAAGCAACAAAAAATTCAACAAACTCACATAATCAAACTCACCCATTCTATTGCACAAACATAAAACCTCCTTCCAGGGTTTGAATCGGTTCACAATGTTCTTATTCGAGCCTCTTTTGGACATTTGCACAATTTCTTCATTTCCTTAGATTCACCGATTTTCCAACTCATTTCCTTAGATTTCTACACCAATTGATCTTTCTCTTTTATAAGAATAGGAGGAGGGAAGCTAAGGAGGGAACTGACAAGCTCATGGTTGTTTTCTAAGTAGATTGGGCTTTTAATACTCCACCTTACCTGAAATTAGGAGGAAAGTAAGAGTTTGTTCATGAAATAACGAATTTATCC
This sequence comes from Prunus persica, assembly GCF_000346465.2. Taxonomy (NCBI): domain Eukaryota; kingdom Viridiplantae; phylum Streptophyta; class Magnoliopsida; order Rosales; family Rosaceae; genus Prunus; species Prunus persica. The sequence continues at coordinate 26,947,222 of NC_034009.1, forward strand.
TTTAAAATGTGTCATGTTCCTCTCACGTATAAAAACTAACGGCAAAGTGGATGGGAGTCTTAAGGATCTAGCGGTAGGCCCTCAATTGGCGAGTTTTAAAAAGTTCGAATCTTTAATTTAATACCGAAAAAATTGTTAAGGAATTAAATTGACAATATACGAATAATTCTGGGGACAAAACCGCAAAAAACCTTATTTTTATTGAAGAGATAATAACACGCGGTTCTTTTAAGTCTCCTAAATTTTACCTTTGTTGGAGGGACAGTAAATGCGGTTAAAAAAAACATCAGTCTTTTTATCGAATCATATTCTTTAGGCCCAAATTATGGTATCTTAGACAAGGAGCTTCTTCAATAAGAGGGTTATGGTGAGGAAGTGTATTGAGGGGTTTAATCTGGACGTCAGATGATAGATTTGCAAATGATCTTATGGTTGTTAAGAATTCTCTCATTATAACCTCTCGTTATGACCCCTGGTTAGAGTCTTGCAGTGGGGACTTGCCCCAGTCCAACCCAAAGCCATGCAAATTAGAGAGTCAAACACATGCACAGCCCTCCCCTTCCCTTCCCTCCTGCAAATCCTCTCTTCCACAGAACACATGCCGCAACATTCTCTCCTATCTTTCTCCCTACCCTCCATTCACCCACAGGCCACAAACAAGAAGAAGAAGAAGAAGACACATTACATTGATCATGCACATCTCCATCACCACCTAGCAACCTCCTTACCTTCTCTCACAGAAAACAACCATGGCGTTTCATTCCCATTTCCTTCTCTTCTTTTTTCTCACAGCAGGGCTAGCTCTACTCTTCCACTCCACAGCAGATCCCCATCTCACCGAAAACTACTACGAAAAAACATGCCCTAAATTCAACGACATCGTCCAGCAAGTCGTGACCGACAAGCAAATTGCGACCCCGACAACGGCCGCCGCCGTCCTCCGCCTCTTCTTCCACGACTGCGTGCTGGAAGGCTGCGACGCCTCCCTCCTCATCGCCTCCAACTCCTTCAACAAGGCGGAGCGCGACCATGACACCAACGTTAACCTCCCCGGCGACGGCTTCGACACCATTGCCCGCATCAAGACCTCCCTCGAGCTCCAGTGCCCCGGCGTCGTCTCCTGCGCAGACATCATCTCCGCGGCCACCCGTAACCTCATCAACATGGTCGGCGGGCCCCACTACCGGGTCAGCTTCGGCCGCAAGGACGGCCTCGTGTCCCGAGCCGACCGAGTCGACGGCCACTACGCCAAGACCAACATGACCATCTCCGAGATCATCAACCTCTTCGCCTCCAAGAAGCTCTCCGTACAGGACCTGGTCGTCCTCTCCGGGGCCCACACCATAGGCTTCTCCCACTGCAAGGAGTTCAGCAACCGGATCTTCAATTTCAGCAAGACCTCCGACATCGACCCGACCCTCAACGCCAATTTCGCGAAGGGGTTGAAGAACCTCTGCGCAAATTACACAAGTAACCCCGGCATGTCGGCCTTCAACGACGTCATGACCCCGGGCAAATTCGACAACATGTATTTCCGCAACTTGCAGAGAGGGCTGGGCTTGTTGAGCACGGACCAGGCTCTGATGGCGGACGAGAGGACGAAGCCGCTTGTGGATCTCTACGCGTCGAACGAGAAAAAGTTTTTTGAGGATTTTGCTCAGTCTATGATCAAGGTTAGCCTTATGAACGTGAAGACAGGGAAACACGGAGAGGTGCGCCGCAGATGCGATGCCTTCAACAATCTCAAGATTTAAAACAAGAAATTAAGAAGAATATTTTGTCGACTTAAAAACTCATTTTTTGATTTTTGATTTTTTGATTTCTTTTGTAAAGTTTAGAAAGACGAAACTGTTGTATCTTCAAGATACAGAGCTGCAAATTTTGCAAGCAATTGTGCAGCTTATTAAAGGTATAAACTTACAAATTCATAATCAATCACAAACATGGATCCTTGAGAATTTATAAAAAGGAAACTGCTTCTAGTATGATGCCTGTTTAGTACGGCGAATTAGGCCCTTGCATTCATGGAACAAAAGAAACTAGCCAAACAATTGGGTACTTGTGCAGGAGCAAATACATCCTCTGCCATGCTTTTAATTCCATAATCCAAAATAACCACCCCAGCAATGAGTTGACGAATAAACTATGCCAATTTACATGTGTGATTGATAACAATGCCAGCGTAAAAGAATAACAAGGGAATCAAGAAAAATTAAAGAATTTTACAATAACGATGAGTTGCTGTCGTCTTGCCATGCCAGAGTAATGGAGCCAAACATATCCACTTGCATCATTATTTAACACACTCTGGTCTACCAAAAGCTTAGCCTTGTACTTCGCTTCGATGGATGCTAAACAACCACAACCAAAAACTGGAAAGAGACTGTCTGGTTCCCTGCAGCATATAGAGGTTATCTTTAAAATAAAATCAAGATATCGTCAACATGGAAGACGGCAATGTTAACAGTAAAGGTTATGACTCTCACCCTGGTCAGCAAGGTTTTCTTTTGTCGACCTTTAAGTGAATGTTGAACCATTTTTTCCTCTTAGAACGATCTCTAAATGTAGATTTCTTATCTCTCACTTGACCTTCTTCGTTGACCTCCTTAGACTGACCCTTATTCCTACTCCTACTTGAACTCCGCTTCATTGGTGGAGCAATTGTATATGAAGCATAAATTTCATTCCTCTGCCTGAGAAGCTCATCAATCTGAGAATAACCCAATATAGAGGGGGGGAAAAGAAGCAGAAACTGAGTGTACTTCAAAACTATCAATGTGTACAAGAACATCATTTTTCAAATGCTGTAGTTCATGGAAAAAGTTTTAAAGAACGTCACCTCTTGCATTTCTTGTGTGTATCTAGACGTCATCTCTGTAAATTGTGCCAGAACCTGTCAACAAACCATGTGAAAACTAAGATAAAGGTATTTACAATTTATAAAGGTATATGCAGTGCTCATGTCATGTCCAGACCTCTCTGTACTCGGTTTCAAATTTCGACAACTCCACTCTTTTTGTTAGTATTTGAGCTTCCACGGCTCTCAAATTTTCCTTCTCTTCTGTAAAAGGTCCACAAGAAAGAGCTTCTATTGTGTAGCTTGCACTTTTGAAAAAATTGTCACCTAGAATAATTTGCCAATACGGAGGTGGTAGTAAGGTGTAACCAAGTACAGCATAACCGAGAATCATAACATACCAAAGTCGACATACAAGTCAGTAAACAGAAGTCACAAACCATAAACAGCAAACACATGGGTGCCTGCTTTCAGTTCAGTCAATTCACATGGCTGAAACCCATCCAGCTTTTTGAAAAATGCAGCATCAGGATCCTTTGCAGCAGCCATCTATAGCCAAAAGATTTCCAGAAACCATAGTAGAAACAATTAGAAAAACAAAGCTGAAACCATATCAACAATGATTAGAAAAATGAAATTCAAACAGCTCACCGAGTTCAATGTTTGATCCAACCGATATACAGGGAAACCGAGAAAATACATCCCAGCAGATGTAACCTTCCCTGTTTTTGCACTGTCCTCCTACACCAGAAGTATATATGAATGAGCAACTTAAACAAACACGACAAAACAGGCATATGCCCCGGCCATTAGGAATAGGAGACCTGTTTTTTACATATCTCGCGTTATTTGGGGCATGAGAGGAACAATTTATGCATAGGAAGCATCACCAAAGATCCCAATCATTATATTGCAGCTGATACAAAAATGTAATTCTTACGCATATAGCAGTCCATAACAAAAAACCATCAACCCCTAGCCCCATTTTTATTCTCCCTTCCACACCTCCAACTCCAAAGTAAAATAAATTATGTAAGAAGATGGTATGAACATGCAACCTTGATTAACTTCATGACTGTAACTGAAAGCAATACCATGCTCTTATAAGATAATAAATTGTCCCATCTTAATTTCTTCCTATCTGACAGTCAGCTCTATATCTTTCGTTCAAAGTCATAGGAAGGAGCACATTATGGTTCCTTGCTACATTAGTGATCCACAACACAACAGAATTTAAGAAAAAAAGTCTTGGTACCTGTAGGCAAAGGCTCAATCCACCAGTCTCTTCCTGATCAAAATACAATAACTGCAAAAGGACAATTATAATTTATAAGAACAGAACATAAAGGAAATAGTTACTTAGAGGGTAGTTTCCAGGGAAACCATGTGCAAAGAGATCTAAGTTTCAACCTTGAACTTGCTTTTGTCAGACGACTGCACTTGGCACACAAATCCAGCCCTAGCGTCCGCTTCCGTTATTGTAACAGCATAGAAGTGAGCACATTGCTTTTCAACCTGTTAAAATACGGAAAAATAAACAAATAAATGAATTGCACACTATAATTAACTGAATAACCAGGCAAAATACAATGGAAAACTTACCTTTTTTGTTATAGCCTGCCCCAATGGAAGTGGACGGATTGTGACTACGCCATTTAGTGCCTCCTCCAAGACAGTAGCTGATACGGTGGTCTTTATTGGCACCCCAAGTTTACTGATGTGTAAAACATTAATCCATATACCTCATCAGGAATTTTTTCACAAGTTCAGACAAGAAGAAAAAAAGCAAAATATAAATAAACCAAACCTAAAAAGGGCAGCAAACATGGTATTTACAGCGCCCAAACTTGAAAGATCTAGCTCCAAGTCTTGACTTTCTGATTCAACAGCCTAGGAAACCAACAAAGCAATCATGTTCAGCAACAAATACTACCTGAGGATAAAATGCATCTATGTAATCCTAATGAAATGCATGCTAACAGAGAGGGAACAACTGCAATCTCAACAGTCCTAAAGTGTGGGATGAACATTAAACAAAGGTGACTGAATCTTCAATAGTTCACAATATTAAGCACCCCAAAAATATCTCACCTGAAAGCCAGCTGTGTCATACTGGCGCCGTTTGTCTGGATCAGACAAGATATTATAAGAAAAGGTGACCTCCTTAAACATATCAGCTGCTTTAGGGTCATTTGCATTTTTATCGGGATGGTACCTGAATGATACATTGTTAGCATTATCAATATCCTTTTCTCTTTTACGCTACAAGATTTGAACCCACTCAAGACACCCAACTACCACCTGGACTAAGGTCCAGCACATTTTCAAAATCCTCGACATTATACAAGAACATAGCAAAAAGATTATCAAGGCAAAACATATAAGAATGTGGAATTATTATGCAGTACCTTATCCCTTTGGATAAAAAGAATAGTCGATTTAAAATCACATTTTGACCAAAAAAACGCATTAAACTGAACGAACAAGGTATCTGAGAAATTTATATTTTTCTACTGTTAAATTGAACACCAAAACATCTGAAATTCTATTGTCAGAACTATTTATCTAACATAGAGAAGGCAATATGAACCCCGCGAATTTGTCCCACATGCCTACAAACAGATTTCACTTAAGAAATCTGAGACTATCAAATTATTACCTTAAAGAATCTTTGCAAAGCTTAGAAGATAGTAATTAACACATCTATGCAAATATCAGAAAACCTTTAATTTTGACCTAAGCCTTCACCAGAATATCAGGAAACCTAAGATGCTCTCCGCAACCAATCATCAGTACACCAAGAAACCTCCACTTCCAGCTAGTAATAATTCCAGAAAAACCTTAACGTTTATTATGTAATTTATGCCTTCGTCTTTGTGCTCATCTAAGTCACCTTTGAAGTCGAACTTGGAATTAGGCAAATTATCAGCATTTATTGCAACAATAAGGTATCCCCAAACAACAAATTGATATTTAAAAAATCTAAGCAGCCAATTTCACACACTGATATACTCAATTAGAACAGCTACAACTCAAATTTTAAACAACAAATAGAAATAGTTACAAACACACAGAAAACATAAGCTCAAACTCATAGAAAAAATCAAGTCCAACAGTGCCTCAGAACTCAGGAGCTGAGAAAAAAATGAATTCAAATGAAAATTAACATACTTGAGAGCCATTTTTCGGTAAGCGCTTTTGATTTCCTGGTCGGTGGAATTCCTAGTGACACCAAGGACCTCGTAAGGGTCTCGCCGGAGCTGCTTCGTAGCTTCATGCTTCTCCGATTTCGATCGGTTAGTCGGCATTTTCGAATTAACGGCCGATTTGTTCACAAAACCCTAGAAATGCCTACAGATACCTCTGAAAAACCGAAATTCACGATTCTGAAGTGGAATTTTCCCTCATTTTGGAGAAATTTATCGGGAAATCAGCTGTCACACAGCACTGGAACATGGGAAAACCCTAGAGAACCAGGAGGGAGAAAGACTCCATGCACCTCCAAGCTGGGAGACAGACGGGGAGAGAGAGAGAGAGAGACAGAGAGAAAGAGACAAGAGAGGGCGAGAAATTGGAGGGGGAAATTAGGTGTCATGTTGTTATTATTGTTATTATAATTAACTTGTGAGAAATTTGAAAACGAGTGGGTTACTGATAATGTACGCCGGGTGCGCAATACGCATCGGGAAAGTTGACGCCCTTACCTAGCCGGGTAGGGCCTTGCACGCGACTTGCACGTGCGTGTGTGGCGCATAAAATCAAAAGCCGTATGTGCACTGCGCACATGTGCGCACGTTAGCTGTAGCTTTTGGTTTTCGAAAATGGCTCGCAGGGGGCTGGGTTGGATGATTTGGCCATAATCAATGCTAAAAAGCTAAGTATTGAACTCGCAATCAGTGGGGTGGATTGAGTTAGAAACTTGACCTCAAAACTTTGATGGATTTTTTTATGTATTATTTATTTATTGTAATTAGCGTTGAGAGTTGTATTATTTATTTATTTGCTTTTATTTTATGGGAAAATGATTAATACTATGATTTATGGACCCTTAAAATAAAAGCATGAAATCATGGTCCAGCTTATTATGGTGTGACATGCCATCATATCATACGCTTGCTTCCTATCTGGAAAAAGAACAAAATTAATTACTTTTTGGGCAAACAAATTGAGAGTGTGTAAAACATTTTTCCCCTCTATTTTTTCGAATGAGCAATGTTAGGCATACCCACTTTCAATCTTATGTATCACATTTTTAATAAAGAGGTGATACACGAGATGGTATACAAATATGATATGACTAGCATTTTTATTTTCAAATATAGTATTTTCTTAATTAGAAATGCCAAATATTGATTGAAATATACAATATTTATTATAAATAAATATGACAGACTAGATGCATGTTGGCTGCAACCAAATTTTGAGTCAAATATTAAGAAAATATTAAAGGAATGGTGTGACTGTAACCTTTGTTGTTTATTTGATTAAATTGTTTCTAAAAACATAAAGACAAGAACATAAAAACAAAGTTTTAGGTGTCAATGTGACAAGGTCCGGATATATGATATTCTTCCCAAATTTGAGATGCCACATGCTTTTCTCTGCGAATTTAAATTAATTGAGCTTGAAAGCTGGGTAAAAATAATAATTTATTTCTAATGGCACCTCAATTCCATAATGTGTGTGGTGACGCAGAATAAGGTTTAAGTAAATCTATATGTATGGCCACACCCACAACATCAGCCAACTTGATGATATTGCGTATATACATATCCTTTGCCCTTGCTTTTGCAGCAACTTCTTGCTTCTTACTTCTTAGTCCTCATACTTTCTACTTGCTTGCGCCCCATTTTATGATTTCTTTTATTTATATAGAAAGCGATAATCTTGATTATTTTAAATTAATATAATATAAGGAAAGAAAGAGTCAAGTAGGTTCATTATTCTGACTAACTGACATAATCCTACATATGTCCACATTTTATGATTTTAATTTTATACTTCTTCTAAATTCATTAAATTAGCTATCTTTGTTTATTTCTACGCTGGTCTAATTAAATGGAATATCATAATGAGTGGGTTTGGTTTAGCTACAATTCTCTATTAGGTTGAGAACTTGAGATAATTCGTCAAAAGAGTGCCATTGAAGACTATGCAACAAGGAAAAGAAGAAGATGGGTTGGGGAGGAAAAAAAAAAAATTGTTCTTAAATTCGACTGTCAAATTTTGCTTCTTTTCTTTTTATGAGTCTGCATTGAGCTTTGATATATGAAGGTAGGTTTTCTTCTTTGTCAAGAGGGTGACCTGTTGCCTAATCAAGCACTAAATAATCAATTCTGTCACCCAAAACAAAGGCAAACAACTCGTCTTTTAACATCAAAGAGACTTGAAGGAGTTCCCAAGTGTGTCTCATGTGACACATAAAGAGAAAGAGAGATGTAATGCAACACCTTTTGGGGCTGTTTGGTATATAAGTTTGGCTTAGATTGTTAATATCGGGCTCACCAAAAATACCTTTTTAGAAGAAGAAATTATAAAATAATATTGTACCATGACGTCAGCTAGTAATACTCTCATTCAAAATTTGCCACATGTCCATCTCTTTTACAGTCGAATTGAAATTATAATGTTACCCATTTAAAGCATAAAAAAATTATAAAAAAAAAGGTCAACCACCGCCCACCCGAAACCAGCATTGCCTCCCCTCCCACCACCCAGTGGCAGACCTACAAAGATGCAAGGAGGTGCAATTGCACCTCCGGTCGCCGGAAAAAACCATGGAGGTGCTGGATTTGGCCCTTTGCTCTCTAGCGTTTTAAAAGGTGTATCAAGGCGCACCTCATGGAGTCCGTCGATCTGAGGCCGCCTGAAATCGCATCAAGGCACCATTCTTTTAGCAAGTTACATGATTGAGGCATGGTCTGTGTTGTAGAAGGAGTTGCAGAGGCGTGTCGCTTCTGGAGGCTCTGGTTCACGAATGAAGAAGACAACCCTTTTTTTAATTTTCACAAACGACGTCGTCCTTCGTTTATGTTTAATGAAACGCGTGTTTCAATGAGGTTGTTGTTTAAAAATTAAACTCTTTGGTTTTGGTGCAACCTAGATAACAGCAGTTTCAAGATTCATTATTTTGCTTCAATTACTTGGTTGTTATAATAAATATTTGATTATAATAATGTAATACCAAAAGCCTTACGGTACCAATTTGAAGAAGCCCATCTGTCCAAAAAAAAAAAACAACAAAGAAGAAGAATCCTTGCACGATGCTCTCACATCACAATTTGAATATTAGAGTTTTTGTTTAATTAGGACTTGATTGACACAACTTGTTTGTTGATCTAATTATTTTTTACTGTGATAATATGTTATTATTATTATTTTTGTATTTATTTTACCGTGCTAGTTAACCTTAAAATTATCTAAAAGTCTAGTTTATTTCAAAATATATTTTTTATTCAGTCCTTGGGCAGTACTAAAATCATTATTGCCTCTCTCCTGAATAATTCCTGAATCCACCACTGCCACCACCCCCTCCCTCTTTTTCTCTTCCTCTTTGTTTGTCTTCTTCCCTCCATCTATTTCTCTCCATAGAAAACAAAGAATATAAGTTGACAATGGTATCACCCATAAGTTGATTAGGGTTCAATTGGACATGCGGTCCATTTCTCATAATTTTCCAATTTTTTTGGTTCTTTTAATTTTGAGGAAGATGAAAACAACCCATATGAAGAAATTGAAAGATTGAGATCTGGATAACGATGCTAATGTTAAGGAAGGAAAGGGTAAAATTTGAATGTGAGAGAGATAGAGGGAGGAATAAAAACAGAGACGGAAGCGGCAACGTTCTAGCGGTGGCGAAGGTGAATTGCCATTTAGGTCGAGGTGGGTGTGTTAGATATATGTCCTAAAAGCCAATATAAAATTGAAAATTCTAAGAATATAATATTAAATAACTATAATTAATAGAGCATGAATGTTAATTTAGGAAACTAATATATGCAAACTACAAAGTAACAAGTCCATGGATAATGATATAAATGAGACCCTTCCAATTGTATCCTAAAATGGTCCTGGTCATAGGATCACCAATTGGACAACAGTGATCTACAAAGATTGGTACACATTATGTTTGCTCAAGTGGGAGGATGACTAGTCTAAAGTCATTTGTGTATAAGACACTGAGACAAGTGTGTAGGTGCTCAATAGAGATGGAGTTCACTGAACGCGATCAAACTAAGAATTCTTGTGTGAAAGTTTTACTCACAAGTGTCAAACAAGTAATTCTAAGTTATGATAATGTAAATTAGCCCTTAGACCTGAGACGCATAGAGGGACAAATGGGGTTATGCGACCCTATGGCAGCTGGGAAAAGTAGTGGTAAAGCTCTGATGTGACCCCAAGGCGCACACCAAGTGCTCGACAAAATGCCCAGCATAGAAGGAAGAAGCTTGCGCACAGCACATGCCTTGCGGTGCACACACGAGCTGTGTTTTTTTTTTTTTTTTTTTAATAAACCGCGTGGCCAAAATGACGCAATTTTGTTCCAGGCATGTTAATTTTTTTTTTTAAACCTAGCCTCAAAACGACGTCGTTTTGAAGCCAAGTTTTTTTTTTAAAAAAAAAACCGCCAACAACACTAGCTTATCTCTCCTCCCCGAGCTCCTTCATTGCCAAAACCTAATTTTTTTTTTTCAAAATCCCCTCTCCTCTCAAAACCCTAACTAATCCCCAACCTTCACCACACCACCATCAACCAATACAAGGCGCTGCCATCACTTCTCATAAAGTCAAGTGAGTGATAATTTTACATATATTATTTTGAGCTTTGGATAATTTTAATGAAATTGATATATCTTTCATGAATTATAATTTATTGGTATATGGTTATATTGAATGATTTATTTTTTTTGGATTAGAATTTATGTTAATAGATTGATTTTCTTTATGAATTAGAATTTTTTGATATTTTGATATTGAATTATTTTGTTATTTGGATAATTGTATTAGAGTTTATATTTATTGATATTATTATTTGGATTAGATTAGAGTAGTCTTTATAATTGATTGATTGTGTAGAAAAAAATAATCATGGAACGATACTTTAAGAGAAGAGTGGCTATGGATAGTGAGTCTAATCTGGGTAGTTCAAGTGCAAGAGCAAGACCTATTGAATTAGATGAAATATTGGCTAATCTTCAGGTAGACCGTGGATTAAGAACTCAAATGACAGATTGTAGTCCTAATCATCGAGATGAGATCCGAAGAGCATATATTCTTCAAAAAATTTCAACACTTTTACACTAAGACCCCATCAGCTCACAATCCTATGCCTACCACTCCTTACAAGAGTGTACCTCAAATAAGCTAATTTGAGGGATCCCTTAATAGAAGCTATAGGTATACTAGTGATTTGTCCCCTAAATTTGTACATAACTTTTGATTAACTCTTATCCTTTTTTTTAGAAAATTAAGGATATGAACTTCTTTTTTTTTCTGCTAATTTTCCCCTTGCCGTCTAAATCTGCAACATTTCATCCAATTTGCTATTAAATATGAGGGCAAAATGGTCATTTTATATGTTAAAATAATTAAATACAAAAATAAAATAATATGAAAGAAAAAATATTTTAATAAGAGAGGGGCCCATCCAACCAATCACTCTCTCCCTCACACCCACCCTCTCCATCTATTTTTTCTCTCGCCCCTCTACTCTCCCTCTCTCCATATGACTTCCAATGGCCCCTCTACCCCACCCCAACCCTTCCCTCTGTTTTTTCTTCTTCCCCACGACCTCCCACCCCAAATGCTATCCGATGGCATGGAGGTAAATTCTATTAGATTTCATTTGATTTTGATCTTTTTTGCAAATTCAAGTGTTTAAGATTGAATTTTTTGATGTTTTGGTTGATGGGTTTTGTGTGAATTTGGAAAAAGTTTGAGATGGGAGGCTGTAAGGCACTTATAGGAGAGCCACTTATGCCTTATGATCAAGAATTTTACCTTTCGATTATTTTTAAAAGGCTTGGATCGACTGTGAGCTTTTCGAGTATGGAGGTATTGAAATTGACAAAGGAGGTGGGGGGAGAAAAGAAATTGATGGAGTGTGTGGGGAGGGGAGCAAATGGGAGAGAGAGATGAAGAAATGGAGAAAGGGGAGACAGCGACGGCAAAAAGGAGGAAGGTTTGTTGGGGGATGGTGGTGATGAGTTTGTGGGTGAATGAACAGAAAGGGAGAGGAGGAGGGAAGGGTCTGTGGGTTGAAGGGTGTAGGGGTGGGGGATTGGTTTGGAATAAAGGATGGTGGTCATGGGGGAATGGGAGGAGGAAGGGAGGAGATGGAAGGGGTTGGCATTAGGTTTACACTTTTTCTTCAATTTTTTCCAAAAAAATAATTTTTTTAAATGATTTAATTGAAATTGGATAAAATGTTGAGAATTTAGACGGTACGGGTGAAATTGGCAAAAAAAAAAAAAAAGAGTTCATATCCTTAATTTTCTATTTTTTTTAAAAAAAAGATAGGGGTTAATCGAAAGCTAAGTACAAGTTCATGGAGCAAATCACTAGTATACCCTATATATATAATTTAAAAAATAAAAAAAAATCTAGTCCTAATCTAAGTATACATCAAACACAGGAGAAGTGTTATCCAACATAGACCAAGTCAAGCCAAGACAGTACTTAAACATAATCCATGCTAAGACAGTCTTGTGTAACAAACAAAGCATCTCATCCTTAGCTAGACCACAATGATTATCTGTTTTGGACTGGGCCTAAGCTCAATTTGAAAGCCCACAAATGGAGAGCTCTACCAACTTTTTATTGAGACTTGGGCCCAATTAGAGGGTTGTTTAACTTGTCAAAACCCAACTCCATTATGATTTTTTTTATATTTAAATTTTAATACATATGATAATTTAAATTACTCTAATTTATAATGAAGGAGAGTTGAACCTGAGTGTAAGGGAGCGGACTCACTACTTTAACTAACTTGTTTAATCCCTATCTACCATCATGATGAGGTTTAAAAATAAGAAAATAAAAAACACTAACTTCTAATATTGTAGACCTAGTGATCATCTTGCTATCTTCAACTAATTTTATACTACAAAATTCGTGGGTCAATACTAGCAACCATTCTTTCGTAACCATCCATAAATGCCTATTAAATTTACAACTTATAAATGTTGAATATATAAAATTGTAAGAGATATTTATTCATGTATTCATTCTTAGTACTAAAATTATAAATAAATCCTACACTATTTAATTTTCATAAAAAAAACCCAAAAAATAATAGCTAATCCTATTGAATTTAATTTTAATTATTAAATTATTTTGATGCCCTATTGAGTGTTTTGGGCTTTTTTTATGAGGTTTTTAGGTTGGGTTTGTTTTAAAAAATCAATGACAGTTTTGTAATTTAAAAGAAATTAAAAGTCTTTTTGTTATGTTATAAATGGATTTTGAGTGTGAATCTAAAGTCCATTTTATATAGGGTTTTTTATTTATTAATAATTTGGGCTCCTATAGACTAAGGAAGATGAAGTAAAGAGAGAAAGAAAAGGCTAGTCACACACCTCACGTCACGTGGATGTTTTTATATGCAATGTGCATGAACGCGTACTAGCTAGTTTCTAATTGTACGTAACTCAAACTTAATCCATTTCTTAAGTTTTGTAAGGCAAATAAGTCAATTTATAGATAATTTTATGCTTTTAACTAATATTTTAAGCATCTTTGCAATTAAAAATCAATTAGGTGAGAGGATCTAATTGGACCGTTCGACTACCACTACCAGTTTTAATATTAACAATGCATGATTTTTTTATTTTTTTATTAATTTATGAACATATGAAGCTGCCAGCTTCATCGTAATCTTCAATCCAACTCCATATATATATATATATATATATATATATATATATGATAGAAAAGCCATCGAATCAAAGCCTTTTGTTTGTCACTGAAAAAAGCCACCACCCTGATTTGAGTGAGAAGAATAATTCAAACAAGTATTTTATTATTAATTACAGGTTATTCAAACAAACAAACACCTCTGTTAACAACTGATACATATTTATTGTTAACTAATTAGTCGACTAAGCAGTATTCTTTATATATTTTAACATCCATGTTCTATGACCAAAATTTAAGATCCTGTTCTAGAATACTAATGATTCTGCTGGAAGAGGTCAAAACTAATATAAATCTACTTTAAAAGGAAGAAAGAAATTTACATTCGAAACATTATAAGTGGTGTGAAAACTGTTCATTAAACAATTATCAACAAAACATCAATAGGGTGTTAGTTGGATTGGCCTAGACTTTTGATGTGGTCGTGAGTTCAAACCTTGGTATCCACATGTGTGAGTTTCTTCCCCTCCTAACTTTGGCAACAACCAAAAAAACCTACTTGTAGAACATACTATTTGAATCATGTGACCTATTTGTATTAGAGAAATGAGGTTCATGAATATGATAACCTTACTCAACCCCTATGCAACATAATATTCAATTTATCTTCATTTTGGAACTTGTAATTGTTCAATTACGGAAATAAGGGAAATTGAGCTCTTGATCTAGCCTAATCATAACTCATTTCCCACCCACCCTCACTGATTTCCAAAAGCTTTTGGCTGGGCTTTGGAATTTTGTAATTATCATTCAAAGGAACATGTCATATGTACAAAGATAATAAGAAAAACCCTTAAATCTATATTGCAATAATGCGCAATCCTCAGTTAGCATACAATACAAACAATAATTGTCAGCAAACGACATCAAATCCCTGGCTTTGCAGCCAAATAGTGCTCCTCACATTTAAAGGTATTTGATCTAGCATTTCTCTTTGACTATCTGTCTGATCTGCTACTATATATAACAAAGCATATAAATCTGTTTCTACCTATAACACAATATAATGTGATTCAGTTTCTTCTTGTTTTTGCTTTTTTCTCTTTTTGATTTTGGAATATGGAAAAAAAAAATTCTTAAACTACTGGAGAAGAATTTGCAGTGTTTACTGGATCCAGTTAAACTTCACTTCTAGAGGATCTTCGTATCTTTGATGGCAAGCCTAGGCCTAACTGAAGATCCAAAGGTTTACAGCTTTGAGTTGAAGCAGATAAAGGGGAAGGCTTAAAGACGACAGGCCTGCTTTCTCCTGATCTGTCTGTTTGTGTTAAAGTGAACTTGTTATTAGATGCATCTTGTTCATCTGTTTGGGAAGAGAACTGAGGTGGCAGAGCATACCAATTGGATACCTGGGACCCACTTGATCCATTTTGATCAAACGGGTTGAAACTGATCTGGGATTCTTCATGGAGTGTAAACTGATCAGGGTTTATAACATATGAGGAAGGGTCATAAAACCACGAAGATGGTGAAGAGCCATGGTGAAAAGCAAGGCCATTGCCAAGGTTGTTGGTTTGGAAAGGCTGGAGGTAATAGTTGATGCTGGCCTTCCTGGCTTGAAGCTGAAGCCTCTTCTTCTTCATCCTCTCCTTCTTGTGCGCATTCTGATGACCTCCCAATGCCTGTGAGTTTGCAAATTCCTTGAAGCAATATTGGCACTCAAACTTCTTTTCATCTGCTTCACTGGTTGAGCTTTTCTCATTGCTGGCAGGTTTGTTCATATGAACCTCCCTTCCATACGAAATGGAGTTCGATGAATTTACACTCTCATCTCCTTCTGCAAAGCCTTTGATGGAGCTGTCCTCATTCTTGCTTGGGCTCAGCTCAAACCCAAAAAGCCTGAGCTTCTTCTCAACGCAAGATCCAGCAGAATGGGCATGGTTTTGGTCAAGATCCTGATCATGACCCTTTTCCATATCTCTAAGTTTTTGTAATGTGGGAAAGAGTAAAAGGGAATTGAAAGATTGGTCTGGTTTGCACACAAATTAGTTGTTTGGCTTCTCTTCCTTTTATAGTAAACTCTGTGGCTTCCAACGATGCATTGCATCTCAATTTGTTTTGGGATTTTTATATTGGTGAATGGCATAAGCATACCAAGCGCCAATAAAAAAGACAGAAAAGAAAAGTCAGATCAACAGAGAAGCCGTCTCATGCAATATTATTGGGAGTTTTTTTTTTTTTTTTTTTTAAATTTTTTTTAAATTAAAAAAAAACCCCCTTTTCATATTAAGTAAGATGTAGTAGATTAGATTAGATACACAGTTGAAAGAAAACTTGAGCATCATCATAAAGGATTCAGACTGTACGTTTCCATTGTCAAGGAACAAATCCATTAATCTAAGGTTAAATTAATTGTATATACTTAAGCACTTTGTTTAGAATAATATAGGGATAAACAAGCAATTATAATGCCACTTGAGCCATATAAAAAAACATTATATATTCCATGCTTAGTTAAAGAGATGATGAAAAACTAAAGTAAAGTTACTGCTGCGTACATAAATTAACTGCAAATAAACAAAAGTCAAAGAAAGATGGGAATTTTTTAAAAGGGGAGAAGGAAACGAGGGATGAACTTTGCAGACACCAACAAATCTTTCACTGCATATCTTTAGATTATGTTACAACGAAACTGTGTGACTCAGTGGATTCATGTGTTGTCATCTACCAAGAAAGCCTTAAAATATATGAAATAAGTAAGTATACAATTTACAGGTGTTGGTGCCGAGTCCCATCCACCACTACAGAAAATCAATAATGTTTTAATATTAAATTCTGAGATGAGATGCGTAGGTTTGTGATTAATCAGCACTTGAACTAATGAAGCTTCTTGGTAATACTAATTAGGATGATTATCCTAAACCCCCACAATTAAACCACAATTTAAATATGTGTTTAGCTTGACCATATGCTTGTTGTGAGAAGAATAAATATAAATGCAGTTATAGTAAGGCAGAGTAGTTGCTAAACAAAGGAATATGAGAAGTGGGCAATGATGTAAGCATATATACTAATAAGGGTCTTCAATGAGATCTAGGCATATCTTCTGAGAGCAGGGCAAAGCCTAATATTTTAATATACCCAAAAGCATATGTTTTCAGGTGAATCAAGTCATCATCTAATATTATTGTATGAACAAGAGAAAAGCACCCAAATTTTGTCAATTTGGGATGGACAGTTGTTCTGGTTGGACCCCACATTTTGTAGCTTTGGGTTACACATTGTAGAAACTATTAGATTGTGTTGTTATTCCATTGTCTTTACTTGGATTTTGTATGTGGTGGTGGACTTCTTCCACCAATAAATCTCTCTCATGCTCATCAAATTCCCACTCTCTCTCTCATTCCAAATTTCCCAATTGCTTTTTCCTGCTTTTAGGAGAAGAATTCCAACTAGGCATGCTGTCATCAACCATTTTCAATATCTTAACATGTGGAATAAAATGAGGCCATGAGGGAGGGAAGAAGATATAATTGGATTTGATTATATATATATATATATATATATATATATGCATATGGTGGGTTGGTTTGATTGATTGATTTTATCTAATTCCATTTCATTTATCCCCTATAAGGGTTGATAGCTTGACATAGGATCATAAAATGGTGGCCCCTACCACAAGCAACCTCCCCCAAAAGAAAACCCTATTTCCAATCCACTCCATCTTTGCTTCCCTTCTGGACTAATCTCCAAACTAATCTCAATATTTTATCAATCCACAAGAGAAAGCCAAATTTGACTGAGGCAGCAAACCATCATTACCACTAGTTTTATTTAAGATTATAACTACAAAAGTTAAATGAGAGAAGGACATTCATATGTACTATCTCAGTCTTTGTATAATGATATATAGCAAAGTACAGATGCATGCATTATGCATATGGTAGCTTCTGTTCCTTTTATGCATATAGCTGAGATGGTTGGTTTTCTTTTTTAATTTGAATCCAAGGCCTTTGGAATTAATTACTACAAAATAATCTGCGTGGCTACCTGCTCTACAAAATTAACCAATTAACATACAAGATTAAAGAGATAATAGTGGTTAGAAAGTTTGTCACCCCATAATTAAGTGAAAAGAATGGGAAGTAATTAACAATGTTTAGTCCAATTTGATGCCGGCTTAGTAATTTCGAGGAAAGAGGCAGTTTGGGAAATTAAACTTATCTGCATATATTTAGTGGAGCCCGAACAATAAAACACATGCCTTAATAATTTTCAACTATATTCATTGCACAATCCTAGTAAAGTTGTGTTGGATTTTACTTGGAAGCTGTAAAGTCAGAAATGATAATTAGATAAGAAACTTCGCAACAAGCTGTGGATGTTTTGGTCGAAAGATGTATTTTCTTTAGGTACAATATTTTCCATAAATTAAATATGTAATTTTAAATCTGCTTCAAGAGTAGTACAAGGTTGACTTCTTTAGAGGCTGCATATCGCATGAAATTCATTGACCACAGAAAGCCCTACCATAAGGAAATGCATACATGATTGTTTCACGGTAGCTAAATTTAGAAGTCGCGCTTTACTTGTATGTACTTTAAATTGAATATTTAATCATTTTTTAAGCACTTATAAGTGAAACTGTGCCCACTCCTAATTGGTCGATGAGATTTTAAGATTTCTCCTTTTTTTATATTTTATAATCTTACAAAGTTAGTCCATGGACTTTCGGTTTGCAAATTGCAAAAGCCCATTAAAGAAAATGCACACTACCATTACTTACTAACAAGAATTCTATAATGAGGGCTTATCTAAGGCTCTTAGATGAGGTTCTATCTCTTAACCGTTGGATCAAATTGGTCCGTTAGATCAAATTGGTTAATTTGATCCAACAATTAAGATATAAGGCATCATCTAAGGGCCCTATATGCCTTTTTCTTCTTCTTCAATTTACACTTCAATCAAATTCACGATTAGATTATAGCTTCGTCCTCTTGTTGAGGGGAGCATTTTTGCTCACCAATTTAACTCAAGGTATACCCTCACCACCATTTTAAAAACTTGACACGTCCATGTGTAAACCATAGTTAATAACATACTTTTATATCTTTTAAAAAAAAAATTTAAAACCATAAAATAAAACAAAATAACATTATTTTAAATAAAAAAATAAAAAAAATAAAAAACTCCCTCGTTCTCTCTCCCCCTTCCCAACCCAACCTACCCCATACGCCCTATACCCCCTCATCAACCCTAGCCACCATTTCTCGGTGTTTTTGCCGTCGTTGTGGCTATTCTACAACAAGTCATCTGTAATCTCTTCATGCCCAAAAAAACCCTAACTCTAGCGCCTCAGTCAGACGTGGTGACTTCATGTTCGTCTTCGTTTGTTTCAACCACTCCAGTTTCCTCTTTATCTCTGCCTATCTTCTTTCTTATAAAGAAGGCAATAATGACAAGAATACAACACATACTAACAATTATAGCCGAGACATATAAAAGAAGGAATGTGCTGAGTACACACTAAAATTCAATCACAAGATAAAGAAGGAGAAGATAAACAAATTGTCTCACTTGATACATGCTCACGAGAAATTTAATGACAAGCAGACATGTTATAAGCATTACTGATATAATTAGCTATCACATTAAATCGCTATCATATAGTTGCAGAGTTTGCATTTCTCTTTAAAGCACTCAAAGTAATAAGCCAGAGGATTTACCTCAAATGCAAAAGTGGCCACAAATGTGGTCATGACTTGACTGAGCCAAGTACGAAATGAAGGTTGAGC